>NW_027460440.1:0-79187 GCF_050947875.1 Dermacentor variabilis | reverse complement strand
GCATGCTTTTCACGTCGTTTGGTAGAAATCCACGCGCGCGTTCTGCCAAAAGCTCCATTTGCATGCTATATCGTGTGGTTTTGCAGAAAACTGCGTCCGCGTCTACCAAAGATGCATGCGCATGCTTAAAACGCGCTTTGGCACAAATCCATGTGCGGATGTTAAAAAGAGCAGCATCGGCATGCTTTTCACGTCGTTTGGTAGAAATCCACGGCGCGCGTTCTGCCAAAAGCACCATTTGCATGCCTATCGTGTGGTTTTGCAGAAAACTGCGTCCGCGTCTACAAAAGATGCATGCGCATGCTTAAAACGCGCTATGGCACAAATCCATGTGCGGATGTTAAAAAGAGCAGCATCGGCATGCTTTTCACGTCGTTTGGTAGAAATCCCCAGCGCGCGTTCTGCCAAAAGCACCATTTGCATGCCTATCGTGTGGTTTTGCAGAAAACTGCGTCCGCGTCTACCAAAAGATGCATGCGCATGCTTAAAAACGCGCTTTGGCACAAATCCATGTGCGGTGCTAAAAAGAGCAGCATCGGCATGCTTTTCACGTCGTTTGGTAGAAATCCACGCGCGCGTTCTGCCAAAAGCACCATTTTCATGCCTATCGTGTGGTTTTGCAGAAAACTGCGTCCGCGTCTACCAAAAGATGCATGCGCATGCTTAAAAACGCGCTTTGGCACAAATCCATGTGCGGATGTTAAAAACAGCAGCATCGGCATGCTTTTCACGTCGTTTGGTAGAAATCCACGCGCGCGTTCTGCCAAAAGCACCATTTGCATGCATATCGTGTGGTTTTGCAGAAAACTGCGTCCGCGTCTACCAAAAGATGCATGCGCATGCTTAAAACGCGTTTTGGCACAAATCCATGTGCGGGTGCCAAAAAGAGCAGCATCGGCATGCTTTTCACGTCGTTTGGTAGAAATCCACGAACGCGCGTCTGCCAAAAGCACCATTTGCATGCATATCGTGTGGTTTTGCACAAAACTGCGTCCGCGTCTACCAAAAGATGCATGTGCATGCTAAAAAACGCGTTTTGGCACAAATCCATGTGCGGGTGCTCAAAAGAGCAGCATCGGCATGCTTTTCACGTCGTTTGGTAGAAATCCACGCGTCGCGTTCTGCCAAAACCACCATTTGCATGCATATCGTGTGGTTTTGCAGAAAACTGCGTCCGCGTCTACCAAAAGGTGCATGCGCATGCTTAAAACGCGCTTTGGCGCAAATCCATTTGCGGATGTTAAAAAGAGCAGCATCGGCATGCTTTTCAACGTCGTTTGGTAGAAATCCACGCGCGCGTTCTGCCAAAAGCACCATTTGCATGCATATCGTGTGGTTTTGCAGAAAACTGCGTCCGCGTCTACCAAAAGATGCATGCGCATGCTTAAAACGCGTTTTGGCACAAATTCATGTGCGGATGTTAAAAGAGCAGCATCGGCATGCTTTTCACGTCGTTTGGTAGAAATCCACGCGCGCGTTCTGCCAAAAGCTCCATTTGCATGCATATCGTGTGGTTTTGCAGAAAACTGCGTCCGCGTCTACCAAAAGATGCATGCGCATGCTTATAAAACGCGCTTTGGCACAAATCCATGTGCGGATGTTAAAAAGAGCAGCATCGGCATGCTTTTCACGTCGTTTGGTAGAAATCCACAGCGCGCGTTCTGCGAAAAGCACCATTTGCATGCATATCGTGTGGTTTTGCAGAAAACTGCGTCCGCGTCTACAAAATATGCATGCGCATGCTTAAAAACGCGTTTTGGCACAAATCCATGTGCGGGTGCTAAAAAGAGCAGCATCGGCATGCTTTTCACGTCGTTTGGTAGAAATCCACACGCGCGTTCTGCCAAAAGCACCATTTGCATGCATATCGTGTGGTTTTGCAGAAAACTGCGTCCGCCTCTACCAAAAGATGCATGTGCATGCTAAAAACGCGTTTTGGCACAAATCCATGGGCGGGTGCTAAAAAGAGCAGCATCGGCATGCTTTTCACGTCGTTTGGTAGAAATCCACGCGCGCGTTCTGCCAAAACCACCATTTGCATGCATATCGTGTGGTTTTGCAGAAAACTGCGTCCGCGTCTACCAAAAGATGCATGCGCATGCTTAAAACGCGCTTTGGCACAATCCATGTGCGGATGTTAAAAAGAGCAGCATCGGCATGCTTTTCACGGTCGTTTGGTAGAAATCCACGCGCGCGTTCTGCAAAAGCACCATTTGCATGCATATCGTGTGGTTTTGCAGAAACTGCGTCCGCGTCTACCAAAAGATGCATGCGCATGCTTAAAACGCGTTTTGGCACAAATCCATGTGCGGATGTTAAAAAGAGCAGCATCGGCATGCTCTTCACGTCGTTTGGTAGAAATCCACGCGCGCGTTCTGCCAAAAGCACCATTTGCATGCATATCGTGTGGTTTTGCAGAAAACTGCGTCCGCGTCTACCAAAAGATGCATGCGCATGCTTAAAACGCGTTTTGGCACAAATCCATGTGCGGGTGCTAAAAAGAGCAGCATCGGCATGCTTTTCACGTCGTTTGGTAGAAATCCACGCGCGCGTTCTGCCAAAAGCACCATTTGCATGCCTATCGTGTGGTTTTGCAGAAAACTGCGTCCGCGTCTACCAAAAGATGCATGCGCATGCTTAAAACGCGCTTTGGCACAAATCCATGTCGGGTGCTAAAAAGAGCAGCATCGGCATGCTTTTCACGTCGTTTGGTAGAAATCCACACGCGCGTTCTGCCAAAAGCACCATTTGCATGCATATCGTGTGGTTTTGCAGAAAACTGCGTTCCGCGTCTACCAAAAGATGCATGTGCATGCTAAAAACGCGTTTGGCACAAATCCATGTGCGGGTGCTAAAAAGAGCAGCATCGGCATGCTTTTCACGTCGTTTGGTAGAAATCCACGCGCGCGTTCTGCCAAAAGCACCATTTGCATGCCTATCGTGTGGTTTTGCAGAAAACTGCGTCCGCGTCTACCAAAAGATGCATGCGCATGCTTAAAAAACGCGCTTTGGCACAAATCCATGTGCGGATGGTAAAAAGAGCAGCATCGGCATGCTTTTCACGTCGTTTGGTAGAAATCCACGGCGCGCGTTCTGCCAAAGCACCATTTGCATGCAATCGTGTGGTTTTGCAGAAAACTGCGTCCGCGTCTACCAAAGATGCATGCGCATGCTTTAAAACGCGTTTTGGCACAAATCCATGTGCGGGTGCTAAAAAGAGCAGCATCGGCATGCTTTTCACGTCGTTTGTAGAAATCCACACGCGCGTTCTGCAAAAGCACCATTTGCATGCATATCGTGTGGTTTTGCAGAAAACTGCGTCCGCGTCTACCAAAAGATGCATGTGCATGCTAAAAAACGCGTTTTGGCACAAATCCATGTGCGGGTGCTAAAAAGAGCAGCATCGGCATGCTTTTCACGTCGTTTGGTAGAAATCCACGCGCGCGTTCTGCCAAAACCACCATTTGCATGCATATCGTGTGGTTTTGCAGAAAACTGCGTCCGCGTCTACCAAAGATGCATGCGCATGCTTAAAACGCGCTTTGGCACAAATCCATGTGCGGATGTTAAAAAGAGCAGCATCGGCATGCTTTTCACGTCGTTGGTAGAAATCCACGCGCGCGTTCTGCCAAAAGCACCATTTGCATGCATATCGTGTGGTTTTGCAGAAAACTGCGTCCGCGTCTACCAAAAGATGCATGCGCATGCTTAAAACGCGTTTTGGCACAAATCCATGTGCGGGTGCTAAAAAGAGCAGCATCGGCATGCTTTTCACGTCGTTTGGTAGAAATCCACACGCGCGTTCTGCCAAAAGCACCATTTGCATGCATATCGTGTGGTTTTGCAGAAAACTGCGTCCGCGTCTACCAAAAGATGCATGTGCATGCTAAAAACGCGTTTTGGCACAAATCCATGTGCGGGTGCTAAAAAGAGCAGCATCGGCATGCTTTTCCACGTCGTTGGTAGAAATCCACGCGCGCGTTCTGCCAAAACCACCATTTGCATGCATATCGTGTGTTTTGCAGAAAACTGCGTCCGCGTCTACCAAAAGATGCATGCGCATGCTTAAAACGCGTTTTGGCACAAATCCATGTGCGGGTGCTAAAAAGAGCAGCATCGGCATGCTTTTCACGTCGTTTGGTAGAAATCCACGCGCGCGTTCTGCCAAAAGCGCCATTTGCATGCCTATCGTGTGGTTTTGCAGAAAACTGCGTCCGCGTCTACCAAAAGGTGCATGCGCATGCTTAAAACGCGCTTTGGCACAAATCCATGTGCGGATGTTAAAAAGAGCAGCATCGGCATGCTTTTCACGTCGTTTGGTAGAAATCCACAGCGCCGCGTTCTGCCAAAAGCACCATTTGCATGCATATCGTGTGGTTTTGCAGAAAAACTGCGTCCGCGTCTACCAAAAGATGCATGCGCATGCTTAAAACGCGTTTTGGCACAAATTCATGTGCGGATGTTAAAAAGAGCAGCATCGGCATGCTTTTCACGTCGTTTGGTAGAAATCCACGCGCGCGTTCTGCCAAAAGCACCATTTGCATGCATATCGTGTGGTTTTGCAGAAAACTGCGTCCGCGTCTACCAAAAGATGCATGCGCATGCTTAAAACGCGCTTTGGCACAAATCCATGTGCGGATGTTAAAAAGAGCAGCATCGGCATGCTTTTCACGTCGTTTGGTAGAAATCCACGCGCGCGTTCTGCGAAAAGCACCATTTGCATGCATATCGTGTGGTTTTGCAGAAAACTGCGTCCGCGTCTACCAAAAGATGCATGCGCATGCTTAAAACGCGTTTTGGCACAAATCCATGTGCGGGTGCTAAAAAGAGCAGCATCGGCATGCTTTTCACGTCGTTTGTAGAAATCCACACCGCGCGTTCTGCCAAAAGCACCATTTGCATGCATATCGTGTGGTTTTGCAGAAAACTGCGGTCCGCTCTACCAAAAGATGCATGTGCATGCTAAAAACGCGTTTTGGCACAAATCCATGGGCGGGTGCTAAAAAGAGCAGCATCGGCATGCTTTTCACGTCGTTTGGTAGAAATCCACGCGCGCGTTCTGCCAAAACCACCATTTGCATGCATATCGTGTGGTTTTGCAGAAAACTGCGTCCGCGTCTACCAAAAGATGCATGCGCATGCTTAGAACGCGCTTTGGCACAAATCCATGTGCGGATGTTAAAAGAGCAGCATCGGCATGCTTTTCACGTCGTTTGGTAGAAATCCACGCGCGCGTTCTGCCAAAAGCACCATTTGCATGCATATCGTGTGGTTTTGCAGAAAACTGCGTCCGCGTCTACCAAAAGATGCATGCGTATGCTTAAAACGCGTTTTGCACAAATCCATGTGCGGATGTTAAAAAGAGCAGCATCGGCATGCTCTTCACGTCGTTTGGTAGAAATCCACGCGCGCGTTCTGCCAAAAGCACCATTTGCATGCATATCGTGTGGTTTTGCAGAAAACTGCGTCCGCGTCTACCAAAAGATGCATGCGCATGCTTAAAACGCGTTTTGGCACAAATCCATGTGCGGGTGCTAAAAAGAGCAGCATCGGCATGCTTTTCACGTCGTTTGGTAGAAATCCACACACGCGCGTTCTGCCAAAAGCACCATTTGCATGCATATCGTGTGGTTTTGCAGAAAACTGCGTCCGCGTCTGCCAAAAGATGCATGTGCATGTTAAAAACGCGTTTTGGCACAAATCCATGTGCGGGTGCTAAAAAGAGCAGCATCGGCATGCTTTTCACGTCGTTTGGTAGAAATCCACGCGCGCGTTCTGCCAAAAGCACCATTTGCATGCCTATCGTGTGGTTTTGCAGAAAACTGCGTCCGCGTCTACCAAAAGATGCATGCGCATGCTTAAAACGCGCTTTGGCACAAATCCATGTGCGGATGTTAAAAAGAGCAGCATCGGCATGCTTTTCACGTCGTTTGGTAGAAATCCACGCGCGCGTTTCTGCCAAAAGCGCCATTTGCATGCCTATCGTGTGGTTTTGCAGAAAACTGCGTCCGCGTCTACCAAAAGATGCATGCGCATGCTTAAAACGCGCTTTGGCACAAATCCATGTGCGGATGTTAAAAAGAGCAGCATCGGCATGCTTTTCACGTCGTTTGGTAGAAATCCACGCGCGCGTTCTGCCAAAAGCACCATTTGCATGCCTATCGTGTGGTTTGCAGAAAACTGCGTCCGCGTCTACCAAAAGATGCATGCGCATGCTTAAAACGCGCTTTGGCACAAATCCATGTGCGGATGTTAAAAAGAGCAGCATCGGCATGCTTTTCACGTCGTTTGGTAGAAATCCACGCGCGCGTTCTGCCAAAAGCACCATTTGCATGCATATCGTGTGGTTTTGCAGAAAACTGCGTCCGCGTCTACCAAAAGATGCATGCGCATGCTTAAAACGCGTTTTGGCACAAATCCATGTGCGGGTGCTAAAAAGAGCAGCATCGGCATGCTTTTCACGTCGTTTGGTAGAAATCCACACGCGCGTTCTGCCAAAAGCACCATTTGCATGCATATCGTGTGGTTTTGCAGAAAACTGCGTCGCGTCTACCAAAAGATGCATGTGCATGCTAAAAACGCGTTTTGGCACAAATCCATGTGCGGGTGCTAAAAAGAGCAGCATCGGCATGCTTTTCACGTCGTTTGGTAGAAATCCACGCGCGCGTTCTGCCAAAACCACCATTTGCATGCATATCGTGTGGTTTTGCAGAAAACTGCGTCCGCGTCTACCAAAAGATGCATGCGCATGCTTAAAACGCGCTTTGGCACAAATCCATGTGCGGATGTTAAAAAGAGCAGCATCGGCATGCTTTTCACGTCGTTTGGTAGAAATCCACGCGCGCGTTCTGCCAAAAGCACCATTTGCATGCATATCGTGTGGTTTTGCAGAAAACTGCGTCCGCGTCTACCAAAAGATGCATGCGCATGCTTAAAACGCGTTTTGGCACAAATCCATGTGCGGGTGCTAAAAAGAGCAGCATCGGCATGCTTTTCACGTCGTTTGGTAGAAATCCACACGCGCGTTCTGCCAAAAGCACCATTTGCATGCATATCGTGTGGTTTTGCAGAAAACTGCGTCCGCGTCTACCAAAAGATGCATGTGCATGCTAAAAACGCGTTTTGGCACAAATCCATGTGCGGGTGCTAAAAAGAGCAGCATCGGCATGCTTTTCACGTCGTTTGGTAGAAATCCACGCGCGCGTTCTGCCAAAACCACCATTTGCATGCATATCGTGTGGTTTTGCAGAAAACTGCGTCCGCGTCTACCAAAAGATGCATGCGCATGCTTAAAACGCGTTTTGGCACAAATCCATGTGCGGGTGCTAAAAAGAGCAGCATCGGCATGCTTTTCACGTCGTTTGGTAGAAATCCACGCGCGCGTTCTGCCAAAAGCGCCATTTGCATGCCTATCGTGTGGTTTTGCAGAAAACTGCGTCCGCGTCTACCAAAAGGTGCATGCGCATGCTTAAAACGCGCTTTGGCACAAATCCATGTGCGGATGTTAAAAAGAGCAGCATCGGCATGCTTTTCACGTCGTTTGGTAGAAATCCACGCGCGCGTTCTGCCAAAAGCACCATTTGCATGCATATCGTGTGGTTTTGCAGAAAACTGCGTCCGCGTCTACCAAAAGATGCATGCGCATGCTTAAAACGCGTTTTGGCACAAATTCATGTGCGGATGTTAAAAAGAGCAGCATCGGCATGCTTTTCACGTCGTTTGGTAGAAATCCACGCGCGCGTTCTGCCAAAAGCACCATTTGCATGCATATCGTGTGGTTTTGCAGAAAACTGCGTCCGCGTCTACCAAAAGATGCATGCGCATGCTTAAAACGCGCTTTGGCACAAATCCATGTGCGGATGTTAAAAAGAGCAGCATCGGCATGCTTTTCACGTCGTTTGGTAGAAATCCACGCGCGCGTTCTGCGAAAAGCACCATTTGCATGCATATCGTGTGGTTTTGCAGAAAACTGCGTCCGCGTCTACCAAAAGATGCATGCGCATGCTTAAAACGCGTTTTGGCACAAATCCATGTGCGGGTGCTAAAAAGAGCAGCATCGGCATGCTTTTCACGTCGTTTGGTAGAAATCCACACGCGCGTTCTGCCAAAAGCACCATTTGCATGCATATCGTGTGGTTTTGCAGAAAACTGCGTCCGCCTCTACCAAAAGATGCATGTGCATGCTAAAAACGCGTTTTGGCACAAATCCATGGGCGGGTGCTAAAAAGAGCAGCATCGGCATGCTTTTCACGTCGTTTGGTAGAAATCCACGCGCGCGTTCTGCCAAAACCACCATTTGCATGCATATCGTGTGGTTTTGCAGAAAACTGCGTCCGCGTCTACCAAAAGATGCATGCGCATGCTTAGAACGCGCTTTGGCACAAATCCATGTGCGGATGTTAAAAAGAGCAGCATCGGCATGCTTTTCACGTCGTTTGGTAGAAATCCACGCGCGCGTTCTGCCAAAAGCACCATTTGCATGCATATCGTGTGGTTTTGCAGAAAACTGCGTCCGCGTCTACCAAAAGATGCATGCGTATGCTTAAAACGCGTTTTGGCACAAATCCATGTGCGGATGTTAAAAAGAGCAGCATCGGCATGCTCTTCACGTCGTTTGGTAGAAATCCACGCGCGCGTTCTGCCAAAAGCACCATTTGCATGCATATCGTGTGGTTTTGCAGAAAACTGCGTCCGCGTCTACCAAAAGATGCATGCGCATGCTTAAAACGCGTTTTGGCACAAATCCATGTGCGGGTGCTAAAAAGAGCAGCATCGGCATGCTTTTCACGTCGTTTGGTAGAAATCCACACGCGCGTTCTGCCAAAAGCACCATTTGCATGCATATCGTGTGGTTTTGCAGAAAACTGCGTCCGCGTCTGCCAAAAGATGCATGTGCATGTTAAAAACGCGTTTTGGCACAAATCCATGTGCGGGTGCTAAAAAGAGCAGCATCGGCATGCTTTTCACGTCGTTTGGTAGAAATCCACGCGCGCGTTCTGCCAAAAGCACCATTTGCATGCCTATCGTGTGGTTTTGCAGAAAACTGCGTCCGCGTCTACCAAAAGATGCATGCGCATGCTTAAAACGCGCTTTGGCACAAATCCATGTGCGGATGTTAAAAAGAGCAGCATCGGCATGCTTTTCACGTCGTTTGGTAGAAATCCACGCGCGCGTTCTGCCAAAAGCGCCATTTGCATGCCTATCGTGTGGTTTTGCAGAAAACTGCGTCCGCGTCTACCAAAAGATGCATGCGCATGCTTAAAACGCGCTTTGGCACAAATCCATGTGCGGATGTTAAAAAGAGCAGCATCGGCATGCTTTTCACGTCGTTTGGTAGAAATCCACGCGCGCGTTCTGCCAAAAGCACCATTTGCATGCATATCGTGTGGTTTTGCAGAAAACTGCGTCCGCGTCTACCAAAAGATGCATGCGCATGCTTAAAACGCGTTTTGGCACAAATCCATGTGCGGATGTTAAAAAGAGCAGCATCGGCATGCTTTTCACGTCGTTTGGTAGAAATCCACGCGCGCGTTCTGCCAAAAGCACCATTTGCATGCATATCGTGTGGTTTTGCAGAAAACTGCGTCCGCGTCTACCAAAAGATGCATGCGCATGCTTAAAACGCGCTTTGGCACAAATCCATGTGCGGATGTTAAAAAGAGCAGCATCGGCATGCTTTTCATGTCGTTTGGTAGAAATCCACGCGCGCGTTCTGCCAAAAGCACCATTTGCATGCATATCGTGTGGTTTTGCAGAAAACTGCGTCCGCGTCTACCAAAGATGCATGCGCATGCTTAAAACGCGTTTTGGCACAAATCCATGTGCGGATGTTAAAAAGAGCAGCATCGGCATGCTCTTCACGTCGTTTGGTAGAAATCCACGCGCGCGTTCTGCCAAAAGCACCATTTGCATGCATATCGTGTGGTTTTGCAGAAAACTGCGTCCGCGTCTACCAAAAGATGCATGCGCATGCTTAAAACGCGTTTTGGCACAAATCCATGTGCGGGTGCTAAAAAGAGCAGCATCGACATGCTTTTCACGTCGTTTGGTAGAAATCCACACGCGCGTTCTGCCAAAAGCACCATTTGCATGCATATCGTGTGGTTTTGCAGAAAACTGCGTCCGCGTCTGCCAAAAGATGCATGTGCATGTTAAAAACGCGTTTTGGCACAAATCCATGTGCGGGTGCTAAAAAGAGCAGCATCGGCATGCTTTTCACGTCGTTTGGTAGAAATCCACGCGCGCGTTCTGCCAAAAGCACCATTTGCATGCCTATCGTGTGGTTTTGCAGAAAACTGCGTCCGCGTCTACCAAAAGATGCATGCGCATGCTTAAAACGCGCTTTGGCACAAATCCATGTGCGGATGTTAAAAAGAGCAGCATCGGCATGCTTTTCACGTCGTTTGGTAGAAATCCACGCGCGCGTTCTGCCAAAAGCGCCATTTGCATGCCTATCGTGTGGTTTTGCAGAAAACTGCGTCCGCGTCTACCAAAAGATGCATGCGCATGCTTAAAACGCGCTTTGGCACAAATCCATGTGCGGATGTTAAAAAGAGCAGCATCGGCATGCTTTTCACGTCGTTTGGTAGAAATCCACGCGCGCGTTCTGCCAAAAGCACCATTTGCATGCATATCGTGTGGTTTTGCAGAAAACTGCGTCCGCGTCTACCAAAAGATGCATGCGCATGCTTAAAACGCGTTTTGGCACAAATCCATGTGCGGATGTTAAAAAGAGCAGCATCGTCATGCTTTTCACGTCGTTTGGTAGAAATCCACGCGCGCGTTCTGCCAAAAGCACCATTTGCATGCATACCGTGTGGTTTTGCAGAAAACTGCGTCCGCGTCTACCAAAAGATGCATGCGCATGCTTAAAACGCGCTTTGGCACAAATCCATGTGCGGATGTTAAAAAGAGCAGCATCGGCATGCTTTTCATGTCGTTTGGTAGAAATCCACGCGCGCGGTCTGCCAAAAGCACCATTTGCATGCATATCGTGTGGTTTTGCAGAAAACTGCGTCCGCGTCTACCAAAAGATGCATGCGCATGCTTAAAACGCGTTTTGGCACAAATCCATGTGCGGGTGCTAAAAAGAGCAGCATCGGCATGCTTTTCACGTCGTTTGGTAGAAATCCACACGCGCGTTCTGCCAAAAAGCACCATTTGCATGCATATCGTGTGGTTTTGCAGAAAACTGCGTCCGCGTCTACCAAAAGATGCATGTGCATGCTAAAAACGCGTTTTGGCACAAATCCATGTGCGGGTGCTAAAAAGAGCAGCATCGGCATGCTTTTCACGTCGTTTGGTAGCAAATCCACGCGCGCGTTCTGCCAAAAGCACCATTTGCATGCCTATCGTGTGTTTTGCAGAAAACTGCGTCCGCGTCTACCAAAAGATGCATGCGCATGCTTAAAAACGCGCTTTGGCACAAATCCATGTGCGGATGTTAAAAAGAGCAGCATCGGCATGCTTTTCACGTCGTTTGGTAGAAATCTACGCGCGCGTTCTGCCAAAAGCACCATTTGCATGCATATCGTGTGGTTTTGCAGAAAACTGCGTCCGCGTCTACCAAAAGATGCATGCGCATGCTTAAAACGCGTTTTGGCACAAATCCATGTGCGGGTTGCTAAAAAGAGCAGCATCGGCATGCTTTTCACGTCGTTTGGTAGAAATCCACCACGCGCGTTCTGCCAAAAGCACCATTTGCATGCCTATCGTGTGGTTTTGCAGAAAACTGCGTCCGCGTCTACCAAAAGATGCATGCGCATGCTTAAAACGCGCTATGGCACAAATCCATGTGCGGATGTTAAAAAGAGCAGCATCGGCATGCTTTTCACGTCGTTTGGTAGAAATCCACGCGCGCGTTCTGCGAAAAGCACCATTTGCATGCATATCGTGTGGTTTTGCAGAAAACTGCGTCCGCGTCTACCAAAGATGCATGCGCATGCTGAAAACGCGTTTTGGCACAAATCCATGTGCGGGTGCTAAAAAGAGCAGCATCGGCATGCTTTTCACGTCGTTTGGTAGAAATCCACACGCGCGTTCTGCCAAAAGCACCATTTGCATGCATATCGTGTGGTTTTGCAGAAAACTGCGTCCGCGTCTACCAAAAGATGCATGTGCATGCTAAAAACGCGTTTTGGCACAAATCCATGTGCGGGTGCTAAAAAGAGCAGCATCGGCATGCTTTTCACGTCGTTTGGTAGAAATCCACGCGCGCGTTCTGCCAAAAGCACCATTTGCATGCCTATCGTGTGGTTTTGCAGAAAACTGCGTCCGCGTCTACCAAAAGATGCATGCGCATGCTTAAAACGCGCTTTGGCACAAATCCATGTGCGGATGTTAAAAAGAGCAGCATCGCATGCTTTTCACGTCGTTTGGTAGAAATCCACGCGCGCGTTCTGCCAAAAGCACCATTTGCATGCATATCGTGTGGTTTTGCAGAAAACTGCGTCCGCGTCTACCAAAAGATGCATGTGCATGCTAAAAACGCGTTTTGGCACAAATCCATGTGCGGGTGCTAAAAACAGCAGCATCGGCATGCTTTTCACGTCGTTTGGTAGAAATCCACGCGCGCGTTCTGCCAAAACCACCATTTGCATGCATATCGTGTGGTTTTGCAGAAAACTGCGTCCGCGTCTACCAAAAGATGCATGCGCATGCTTAAAACGCGTTTTGGCACAAATCCATGTGCGGGTGCTAAAAAGAGCAGCATCGGCATGCTTTTCACGTCGTTGGTAGAAATCCACGCGCGCGTTCTGCCAAAAGCGCCATTTGCATGCCTATCGTGTGGTTTTGCAGAAAACTGCGTCCGCGTCTACCAAAAGATGCATGCGCATGCTTAAAACGCGCTTTGGCACAAATCCATGTGCGGATGTTAAAAAGAGCAGCATCGGCATGCTTTTCACGTCGTTTGGTAGAAATCCACGCGCGCGTTCTGCCAAAAGCACCATTTGCATGCATATCGTGTGGTTTTGCAGAAAACTGCGTCCGCGTCTACCAAAAGATGCATGCGCATGCTTAAAACGCGTTTTGGCACAAATCCATGTGCGGATGTTAAAAAGAGCAGCATCGGCATGCTTTTCACGTCGTTTGGTAGAAATCCACGCGCGCGTTCTGCCAAAAGCACCATTTGCATGCATATCGTGTGGTTTTGCAGAAAACTGCGTCCGCGTCTACCAAAAGATGCATGCGCATGCTTAAACGCGCTTTGGCACAAATCCATGTGCGGATGTTAAAAAGAGCATCGTCGGCATGCTTTTCAACGTCGTTTGGTAGAAATCCACGCGCGCGTTCTGCCAAAAGCACCATTTGCATGCATATCGTGTGGTTTTGCAGAAAACTGCGTCCGCGTCTACCAAAAGATGCATGCGCATGCTTAAAACGCGCTTTGGCACAAATCCATGTGCGGATGTTAAAAAGAGCAGCATCGGCATGCTTTTCATGTCGTTTGGTAGAAATCCACGCGCGCGTTCTGCCAAAAGCACCATTTGCATGCCTATCGTGTGGTTTTGCAGAAAACTGCGTCCGCGTCTACCAAAAGATGCATGCGCATGCTTAAAACGCGCTTTGGCACAAATCCATGTGCGGATGTTAAAAAGAGCAGCATCGGCATGCTTTTCACGTCGTTTGGTAGAAATCCACGCGCGCGTTCTGCCAAAAGCACCATTTGCATGCATATCGTGTGGTTTTGCAGAAAACTGCGTCCGCGTCTACCAAAAGATGCATGCGCATGCTTAAAACGCGTTTGGCACAAATCCATGTGCGGGTGCTAAAAAGAGCAGCATCGGCATGCTTTTCACGTCGTTTGGTAGAAATCCACACGCGCGTTCTGCCAAAAGCACCATTTGCATGCATATCGTGTGGTTTTGCAGAAAACTGCGTCCGCGTCTACCAAAAGATGCATGTGCATGCTAAAAACGCGTTTTTGGCACAAATACATGTGCGGGTGCTAAAAAGAGCAGCATCGGCATGCTTTTCACGTCGTTTGGTAGAAATCCACGCGCGCGTTCTGCCAAAAGCACCATTTGCATGCCTATCGTGTGGTTTTGCAGAAAACTGCGTCCGCGTCTACCAAAAGATGCATGCGCATGCTTAAAACGCGCTTTGGCACAAATCCATGTGCGGATGTTAAAAAGAGCAGCATCGGCATGCTTTTCACGTCGTTTGGTAGAAATCCACGCGCGCGTTCTGCCAAAAGCACCATTTGCATGCATATCGTGTGGTTTTGCAGAAAACTGCGTCCGCGTCTACCAAAAGATGCATGCGCATGCTTAAACGCGCTTTGGCACAAATCCATGTGCGGATGTTAAAAAGAGCAGCATCGGCATGCTTTTCATGTCGTTTGGTAGAAATCCACGCGCGCGTTCTGCCAAAAGCACCATTTGCATGCATATCGTGTGGTTTTGCAGAAAACTGCGTCCGCGTCTACCAAAAGATGCATGCACATGCTTAAAAACGCGTTTTGGCACAAATCCATGTGCGGGTGCTAAAAAGAGCAGCATCGGCATGCTTTTCACGTCGTTTGGTAGAAATCCACACGCGCGTTCTGCCAAAAGCACCATTTGCATGCATATCGTGTGGTTTGCAGAAAACTGCGTCCGCGTCTACCAAAAGATGCATGTGCATGCTAAAAACGCGTTTTGGCACAAATCCATGTGCGGGTGCTAAAAAGAGCAGCATCGGCATGCTTTTCACGTCGTTTGTAGAAATCACACGCGCGTTGTGCCAAAAGCACCATTTGCATGCATATCGTGTGGTTTTGCAGAAAACTGCGTCCGCGTCTACCAAAAGATGCATGTGCATGCTAAAAAACGCGTTTTGGCACAAATCCATGTGCGGGTGCTAAAAAGAGCAGCATCGGCATGCTTTTCACGTCGTTTGGTAGAAATCCACGCGCGCGTTCTGCCAAAAGCACCATTTGCATGCCTATCGTGTGGTTTTGCAGAAAACTGCGTCCGCGTCTACCAAAAGATGCATGCGCATGCTTAAAACGCGTTTTGGCACAAATCCATGTGCGGATGTTAAAAAGAGCAGCATCGGCATGCTTTTCACGTCGTTTGGTAGAAATCCACGCGCGCGTTCTGCCAAAAGCACCATTTGCATGCATATCGTGTGGTTTTGCAGAAAACTGCGTCCGCGTCTACCAAAAGATGCATGCGCATGCTTAAAACGCGTTTTGGCACAAATCCATGTGCGGATGTTAAAAAGAGCAGCATCGGCATGCTTTTCACGTCGTTTGGTAGAAATCCACGCGCGCGTTCTGCCAAAAGCACCATTTGCATGCATATCGTGTGGTTTGCAGAAAACTGCGTCCGCGTCTACCAAAAGATGCATGCGCATGCTTAAAAACGCGTTTTGGCACAAATCCATGTGCGGGTGCTAAAAAGAGCAGCATCGGCATGCTTTTCACGTCGTTTGGTAGAAATCCACACGCGCGTTCTGCCAAAAGCACCATTTGCATGCATATCGTGTGGTTTTGCAGAAAACTGCGTCCGCGTCTACCAAAAGATGCATGTGCATGCTAAAAACGCGTTTTGGCACAATCCATGTGCGGGTGCCAAAAAGAGCAGCATCGGCATGCTTTTCACGTCGTTTGGTAGAAATTCACGCGCGCGTTCTGCCAAAAGCACCATTTGCATGCCTATCGTGTGGTTTTGCAGAAAACTGCGTCCGCGTCTACCAAAAGATGCATGCGCATGCTTAAAACGCGCTTTGGCACAAATCCATGTGCGGATGTTAAAAAGAGCAGCATCGGCATGCTTTTCACGTCGTTTGGTAGAAATCCACGCGCGCGTTCTGCCAAAAGCACCATTTGCATGCATATCGTGTGGTTTTGCAGAAAACTGCGTCCGCGTCTACCAAAAGATGCATGTGCATGCTAAAAACGCGTTTTGGCACAAATCCATGTGCGGGTGCTAAAAAGAGCAGCATCGGCATGCTTTTCACGTCGTTTGGTAGAAATCCACGCGCGCGTTCTGCCAAAACCACCATTTGCATGCATATCGTGTGGTTTTGCAGAAAACTGCGTCCGCGTCTACCAAAAGATGCATGGGCATGCTTAAAACGCGTTTTGGCACAAATCCATGTGCGGGTGCTAAAAAGAGCAGCATCGGCATGCTTTTCACGTCGTTTGGTAGAAATCCACGCGCGCGTTCTGCCAAAAGCACCATTTGCATGCATATCGTGTGGTTTTGCGAAAACTGCGTCCGCGTCTACCAAAAGATGCATGCGCATGCTTAAAACGCGTTTGGCACAAATCCATGTGCGGATGTTAAAAAGAGCAGCATCGGCATGCTTTTCATGTCGTTTGGTAGAAATCCACGCGCGCGTTCTGCCAAAAGCACCATTTGCATGCATATCGTGTGGTTTTGCAGAAAACTGCGTCCGCGTCTACCAAAAGATGCATGCACATGCTTAAAACGCGTTTTGGCACAAATCCATGTGCGGGTGCTAAAAAGAGCAGCATCGGCATGCTTTTCACGTCGTTTGGTAGAAATCCACACGCGCGTTCTGCCAAAAGCACCATTTGCATGCATATCGTGTGGTTTTGCAGAAAACTGCGTCCGCGTCTACCAAAGATGCATGTGCATGCTAAAAACGCGTTTTGGCACAAATCCATGTGCGGGTGCTAAAAAGAGCAGCATCGGCATGCTTTTCACGTCGTTTGGTAGAAATCCACCAACGCGCGTTCTGCCAAAAGCACCATTTGCATGCATATCGTGTGGTTTTGCAGAAAACTGCGTCCGCGTCTACCAAAAGATGCATGTGCATGCTAAAAACGCGTTTTGGCACAAATCCATGTGCGGGTGCTAAAAAGAGCAGCATCGGCATGCTTTTCACGTCGTTTGGTAGAAATCCACGCGCGCGTTCTGCCAAAAGCACCATTTGCATGCCTATCGTGTGGTTTTGCAGAAAACTGCGTCCGCGTCTACCAAAAGATGCATGCGCATGCTTAAAACGCGTTTTGGCACAAATCCATGTGCGGATGTTAAAAAGAGCAGCATCGGCATGCTTTTCACGTCGTTGGTAGAAATCCACGCGCGCGTTCTGCCAAAAGCCACCATTTGCATGCATATCGTGTGGTTTTGCAGAAAACTGCGTCCGCGTCTACAAAAAGATGCATGCGCATGCTTAAAACGCGTTTTGGCACAAATCCATGTGCGGGTGCTAAAAAGAGCAGCATCGGCATGCTTTTCACGTCGTTTGGTAGAAATCCACACGCGCGTTCTGCCAAAAGCACCATTTGCATGCCTATCGTGTGGTTTTGCAGAAAACTGCGTCCGCGTCTACCAAAAAGATGCATGCGCATGCTTAAAACGCGCTATGGCACAAATCCATGTGCGGATGTTAAAAAGAGCAGCATCGGCATGCTTTTCACGTCGTTTGGTAGAAATCCACGCGCGCGTTCTGCCAAAAGCACCATTTGCATGCATATCGTGTGGTTTTGCAGAAAACTGCGTCCGCGTCTACCAAAAGATGCATGCGCATGCTTAAAAACGCGTTTTGGCACAAATCCATGTGCGGGTGCTAAAAAGAGCAGCATCGGCATGCTTTTCACGTCGTTTGGTAGAAATCCACACGCGCGTTCTGCCAAAAGCACCATTTCCATGCATATCGTGTGGTTTTGCAGAAAACTGCGTCCGCGTCTACCAAAAGATGCATGTGCATGCTAAAACGCGTTTTGGCACAAATCCATGTGCGGGTGCTAAAAAGAGCAGCATCGGCATGCTTTTCACGTCGTTTGGTAGAAATCCACGCGCGCGTTCTGCCAAAAGCACCATTTGCATGCCTATCGTGTGGTTTCGCAGAAAACTGCGTCCGCGTCTACCAAAAGATGCATGCGCATGCTTAAAACGCGCTTTGGCACAAATCCATGTGCGGGTGCTAAAAAGAGCAGCATCGGCATGCTTTTCCACGTCGTTTGGTAGAAACCCACACGCGCGTTCTGCCAAAAGCACCATTTGCATGCATATCGTGTGGTTTTGCAGAAAACTGCGTCCGCGTCTACCAAAAGATGCATGTGCATGCTAAAAACGCGTTTTGGCACAAATCCATGTGCGGGTGCTAAAAAGAGCAGCATCGGCATGCTTTTCACGTCGTTTGGTAGAAATCCACGCGCGCGTTCTGCCAAAAGCACCATTTGCATGCCTATCGTGTGGTTTTGCAGAAAACTGCGTCCGCGTCTACCAAAAGATGCATGCGCATGCTTAAAACGCGCTTTGGCACAAATCCATGTGCGGATGTTAAAAAGAGCAGCATCGGCATGCTTTTCACGTCGTTTGGTAGAAATCCACGCGCGCGTTCTGCCAAAAGCACCATTTGCATGCATATCGTGTGGTTTTGCAGAAAACTGCGTCCGCGTCTACCAAAAGATGCATGCGCATGCTTAAAACGCGTTTTGGCACAAATCCATGTGCGGGTGCTAAAAAGAGCAGCATCGGCATGCTTTCCACGTCGTTTGGTAGAAATCCACACGCGCGTTCTGCCAAAGCACCATTTGCATGCATATCGTGTGGTTTTGCAGAAAACTGCGTCCGCGTCTACCAAAAGATGCATGTGCATGCTAAAAACGCGTTTTGGCACAAATCCATGTGCGGGTGCTAAAAAGAGCAGCATCGGCATGCTTTTCACGTCGTTTGGTAGAAATCCACGCGCGCGTTCTGCCAAAACACCATTTGCATGCATATCGTGTGGTTTTGCAGAAAACTGCGTCCGCGTCTACCAAAAGATGCATGCGCATGCTTAAAACGCGTTTTGGCACAAATCCATGTGCGGGTGCTAAAAAGAGCAGCATCGGCATGCTTTTCACGTCGTTTGGTAGAAATCCACGCGCGCGTTCTGCCAAAAGCGCCATTTGCATGCCTATCGTGTGGTTTTGCAGAAAACTGCGTCCGCGTCTACCAAAAGGTGCATGCGCATGCTTAAAACGCGCTTTGGCACAAATCCATGTGCGGATGCTTAAAAAGAGCAGCATCGGCATGCTTTTCACGTCGTTTGGTAGAAATCCACGCGCGCGTTCTGCCAAAAGCACATTTGCATGCATATCGTGTGGTTTTGCAGAAAACTGCGTCCGCGTCTACCAAAAGATGCATGCGCATGCTTAAAACGCGCTTTGGCACAAATCCATGTGCGGATGTTAAAAAGAGCAGCATCGGCATGCTTTTCATGTCGTTTGGTAGAGATCCACGCGCGCGTTCTGCCAAAAGCACCATTTGCATGCATATCGTGTGGTTTTGCAGAAAACTGCGTCCGCGTCTACCAAAAGATGCATGCGCATGCTTAAAACGCGCTTTGGCACAAATCCATGTGCGGATGTTAAAAAGAGCAGCATCGGCATGCTTTTCATGTCGTTTGGTAGAGATCCACGCGCGCGTTCTGCCAAAAGCACCATTTGCATGCCTATCGTGTGGTTTTGCAGAAAACTGCGTCCGCGTCTACCAAAAGATGCATGCGCATGCTTAAAACGCGCTTTGGCACAAATCCATGTGCGGATGTTAAAAAGAGCAGCATCGGCATGCTTTTCACGTCGTTTGGTAGAAATCCACGCGCGCGTTCTGCCAAAAGCACCATTTGCATGCATATCGTGTGCTTTTGCAGAAAACTGCGTCCGCGTCTACCAAAAGATGCATGCGCATGCTTAAAACGCGTTTTGGCACAAATCCATGTGCGGATGTTAAAAAGAGCAGCATCGGCATGCTTTTCACGTCGTTTGGTAGAAATCCACGCGCGCGTTCTGCCAAAAGCACCATTTGCATGCATATCGTGTGGTTTTGCAGAAAACTGCGTCCGCGTCTACCAAAAGATGCATGCGCATGCTTAAAACGCGCTTTGGCACAAATCCATGTGCGGATGTTAAAAAGAGCAGCATCGGCATGCTTTTCATGTCGTTTGGTAGAAATCCACGCGCGCGTTCTGCCAAAAGCACCATTTGCATGCATATCGTGTGGTTTTGCAGAAAACTGCGTCCGCGTCTACCAAAAGATGCATGCGCATGCTTAAAACGCGTTTTGGCACAAATCCATGTGCGGGTGCTAAAAAGAGCAGCATCGGCATGCTTTTCACGTCGTTTGGTAGAAATCCACACGCGTGTTCTGCCAAAAGCACCATTTGCATGCATATCGTGTGGTTTTGCAGAAAACTGCGTCCGCGTCTACCAAAAGATGCATGTGCATGCTAAAAACGCGTTTTGGCACAAATCCATGTGCGGGTGCTAAAAAGAGCAGCATCGGCATGCTTTTCACGTCGTTTGGTAGAAATCCACGCGCGCGTTCTGCCAAAAGCACCATTTGCATGCCTATCGTGTGGTTTTGCAGAAAACTGCGTCCGCGTCTACCAAAAGATGCATGCGCATGCTTAAAACGCGCTTTGGCACAAATCCATGTGCGGATGTTAAAAAGAGCAGCATCGGCATGCTTTTCACGTCGTTTGGTAGAAATCCACGCGCGCGTTCTGCCAAAAGCACCATTTGCATGCATATCGTGTGCTTTTGCAGAAAACTGCGACCGCGTCTACCAAAAGATGCATGCGCATGCTTAAAACGCGTTTTGGCACAAATCCATGTGCGGATGTTAAAAAGAGCAGCATCGGCATGCTTTTCACGTCGTTTGGTAGAAATCCACGCGCGCGTTCAGCCAAAAGCACCATTTGCATGCATATCGTGTGGCTTTGCAGAAAACTGCGTCCGCGTCTACGAAAAGATGCATGCGCATGCTTAAAACGCGTTTTGGCAAAAATCCATGTGCGGGTGCTAAAAAGAGCAGCATCGGCATGCTTTTCACGTCGTTTGGTAGAAATCCACACGCGCGTTCTGCCAAAAGCACCATTTGCATGCATATCGTGTGGTTTTGCAGAAAACTGCGTCCGCGTCTACCAAAAGATGCATGTGCATGCTAAAAACGCGTTTTGGCACAAATCCATGTGCGGGTGCTAAAAAGAGCAGCATCGGCATGCTTTTCACGTCGTTTGGTAGAAATCCACACGCGCGTTCTGCCAAAAGCACCATTTGCATGCATATGGTGTGGTTTTGCAGAAAACTGCGTCCGCGTCTACCAAAAGATGCATGTGCATGCTAAAAACGCGTTTTGGCACAAATCCATGTGCGGGTGCTAAAAAGAGCAGCATCGGCATGCTTTTCACGTCGTTTGGTAGAAATCCACGCGCGCGTTCTGCCAAAAGCACCATTTGCATGCCTATCGTGTGGTTTTGCAGAAAACTGCGTCCGCGTCTACCAAAAGATGCATGCGCATGCTTAAAACGCGTTTTGGCACAAATCCATGTGCGGATGTTAAAAAGAGCAGCATCGGCATGCTTTTCACGTCGTTTGGTAGAAATCCACGCGCGCGTTCTGCCAAAAGCACCATTTGCATGCATATCGTGTGGTTTTGCAGAAAACTGCGTCCGCGTCTACCAAAAGATGCATGTGCATGCTAAAAACGCGTTTTGGCACAAATCCATGTGCGGGTGCTAAAAAGAGCAGCATCGGCATGCTTTTCACGTCGTTTGGTAGAAATCCACACGCGCGTTCTGCCAAAAGCACCATTTGCATGCATATCGTGTGGTTTTGCAGAAAACTGCGTCCGCGTCTACCAAAAGATGCATGTGCATGCTAAAAACGCGTTTTGGCACAAATCCATGTGCGGGTGCTAAAAAGAGCAGCATCGGCATGCTTTTCACGTCGTTTGGTAGAAATCCACGCGCGCGTTCAGCCAAAAGCACCATTTGCATGCATATCGTGTGGCTTTGCAGAAAACTGCGTCCGCGACTACGAAAAGATGCATGCGCATGCTTAAAACGCGTTTTGGCAAAAATCCATGTGCGGGTGCTAAAAAGAGCAGCATCGGCATGCTTTTCACGTCGTTTGGTAGAAATCCACACGCGCGTTCTGCCAAAAGCACCATTTGCATGCATATCGTGTGGTTTTGCAGAAAACTGCGTCCGCGTCTACCAAAAGATGCATGTGCATGCTAAAAACGCGTTTTGGCACAAATCCATGTGCGGGTGCTAAAAAGAGCAGCATCGGCATGCTTTTCACGTCGTTTGGTAGAAATCCACACGCGCGTTCTGCCAAAAGCACCATTTGCATGCATATGGTGTGGTTTTGCAGAAAACTGCGTCCGCGTCTACCAAAAGATGCATGTGCATGCTAAAAACGCGTTTTGGCACAAATCCATGTGCGGGTGCTAAAAAGAGCAGCATCGGCATGCTTTTCACGTCGTTTGGTAGAAATCCACGCGCGCGTTCTGCCAAAAGCACCATTTGCATGCATATCGTGTGGTTTTGCAGAAAACTGCGTCCGCGTCTACCAAAAGATGCATGTGCATGCTAAAAACGCGTTTTGGCACAAATCCATGTGCGGGTGCTAAAAAGAGCAGCATCGGCATGCTTTTCACGTCGTTTGGTAGAAATCCACACGCGCGTTCTGCCAAAAGCACCATTTGCATGCATATCGTGTGGTTTTGCAGAAAACTGCGACCGCGTCTACCAAAAGATGCATGCGCATGCTTAAAACGCGTTTTGGCACAAATCCATGTGCGGATGTTAAAAAGAGCAGCATCGGCATGCTTTTCACGTCGTTTGGTAGAAATCCACGCGCGCGTTCAGCCAAAAGCACCATTTGCATGCATATCGTGTGGCTTTGCAGAAAACTGCGTCCGCGTCTACGAAAAGATGCATGCGCATGCTTAAAACGCGTTTTGGCAAAAATCCATGTGCGGGTGCTAAAAAGAGCAGCATCGGCATGCTTTTCACGTCGTTTGGTAGAAATCCACACGCGCGTTCTGCCAAAAGCACCATTTGCATGCATATCGTGTGGTTTTGCAGAAAACTGCGTCCGCGTCTACCAAAAGATGCATGTGCATGCTAAAAACGCGTTTTGGCACAAATCCATGTGCGGGTGCTAAAAAGAGCAGCATCGGCATGCTTTTCACGTCGTTTGGTAGAAATCCACACGCGCGTTCTGCCAAAAGCACCATTTGCATGCATATGGTGTGGTTTTGCAGAAAACTGCGTCCGCGTCTACCAAAAGATGCATGTGCATGCTAAAAACGCGTTTTGGCACAAATCCATGTGCGGGTGCTAAAAAGAGCAGCATCGGCATGCTTTTCACGTCGTTTGGTAGAAATCCACGCGCGCGTTCTGCCAAAAGCACCATTTGCATGCCTATCGTGTGGTTTTGCAGAAAACTGCGTCCGCGTCTACCAAAAGATGCATGCGCATGCTTAAAACGCGTTTTGGCACAAATCCATGTGCGGATGTTAAAAAGAGCAGCATCGGCATGCTTTTCACGTCGTTTGGTAGAAATCCACGCGCGCGTTCTGCCAAAAGCACCATTTGCATGCATATCGTGTGGTTTTGCAGAAAACTGCGTCCGCGTCTACCAAAAGATGCATGTGCATGCTAAAAACGCGTTTTGGCACAAATCCATGTGCGGGTGCTAAAAAGAGCAGCATCGGCATGCTTTTCACGTCGTTTGGTAGAAATCCACACGCGCGTTCTGCCAAAAGCACCATTTGCATGCATATCGTGTGGTTTTGCAGAAAACTGCGTCCGCGTCTACCAAAAGATGCATGTGCATGCTAAAAACGCGTTTTGGCACAAATCCATGTGCGGGTGCTAAAAAGAGCAGCATCGGCATGCTTTTCACGTCGTTTGGTAGAAATCCACGCGCGCGTTCTGCCAAAAGCACCATTTGCATGCATATCGTGTGGTTTTGCAGAAAACTGCGTCCGCGTCTACCAAAAGATGCATGCGCATGCTTAAAACGCGTTTTGGCACAAATCCATGTGCGGGTGCTAAAAAGAGCAGCATCGGCATGCTTTTCACGTCGTTTGGTAGAAATCCATACGCGTGTTCTGCCAAAAGCACCATTTGCATGCATATCGTGTGGTTTTGCAGAAAACTGCGTCCGCGTCTACCAAAAGATGCATGTGCATGCTAAAAACGCGTTTTGGCACAAATCCATGTGCGGGTGCTAAAAAGAGCAGCATCGGCATGCTTTTCACGTCGTTTGGTAGAAATCCACGCGCGCGTTCTGCCAAAAGCACCATTTGCATGCCTATCGTGTGGTTTTGCAGAAAACTGCGTCCGCGTCTACCAAAAGATGCATGCGCATGCTTAAAACGCGCTTTGGCACAAATCCATGTGCGGATGTTAAAAAGAGCAGCATCGGCATGCTTTTCACGTCGTTTGGTAGAAATCCACGCGCGCGTTCTGCCAAAAGCACCATTTGCATGCATATCGTGTGCTTTTGCAGAAAACTGCGTCCGCGTCTACCAAAAGATGCATGCGCATGCTTAAAACGCGTTTTGGCACAAATCCATGTGCGGATGTTAAAAAGAGCAGCATCGGCATGCTTTTCACGTCGTTTGGTAGAATCCACGCGCGCGTTCAGCCAAAAGCACCATTTGCATGCATATCGTGTGGTTTTGCAGAAAACTGCGTCCGCGTCTACGAAAAGATGCATGCGCATGCTTAAAACGCGTTTTGGCACAAATCCATGTGCGGGTGCTAAAAAGAGCAGCATCGGCATGCTTTTCACGTCGTTTGGTAGAAATCCACACGCGCGTTCTGCCAAAAGCACCATTTGCATGCATATCGTGTGGTTTTGCAGAAAACTGCGTCCGCGTCTACCAAAAGATGCATGTGCATGCTAAAAACGCGTTTTGGCACAAATCCATGTGCGGGTGCTAAAAAGAGCAGCATCGGCATGCTTTTCACGTCGTTTGGTAGAAATCCACACGCGCGTTCTGCCAAAAGCACCATTTGCATGCATATCGTGTGGTTTTGCAGAAAACTGCGTCCGCGTCTACCAAAAGATGCATGTGCATGCTAAAAACGCGTTTTGGCACAAATCCATGTGCGGGTGCTAAAAAGAGCAGCATCGGCATGCTTTTCACGTCGTTTGGTAGAAATCCACGCGCGCGTTCTGCCAAAAGCACCATTTGCATGCATATCGTGTGGTTTTGCAGAAAACTGCGTCCGCGTCTACCAAAAGATGCATGCGCATGCTTAAAACGCGTTTTGGCACAAATCCATGTGCGGGTGCTAAAAAGAGCAGCATCGGCATGCTTTTCACGTCGTTTGGTAGAAATCCACACGCGTGTTCTGCCAAAAGCACCATTTGCATGCATATCGTGTGGTTTTGCAGAAAACTGCGTCCGCGTCTACCAAAAGATGCATGTGCATGCTAAAAACGCGTTTTGGCACAAATCCATGTGCGGGTGCTAAAAAGAGCAGCATCGGCATGCTTTTCACGTCGTTTGGTAGAAATCCACGCGCGCGTTCTGCCAAAAGCACCATTTGCATGCCTATCGTGTGGTTTTGCAGAAAACTGCGTCCGCGTCTACCAAAAGATGCATGCGCATGCTTAAAACGCGCTTTGGCACAAATCCATGTGCGGATGTTAAAAAGAGCAGCATCGGCATGCTTTTCACGTCGTTTGGTAGAAATCCACGCGCGCGTTCTGCCAAAAGCACCATTTGCATGCATATCGTGTGCTTTTGCAGAAAACTGCGTCCGCGTCTACCAAAAGATGCATGCGCATGCTTAAAACGCGTTTTGGCACAAATCCATGTGCGGATGTTAAAAAGAGCAGCATCGGCATGCTTTTCACGTCGTTTGGTAGAAATCCACGCGCGCGTTCAGCCAAAAGCACCATTTGCATGCATATCGTGTGGTTTTGCAGAAAACTGCGTCCGCGTCTACGAAAAGATGCATGCGCATGCTTAAAACGCGTTTTGGCACAAATCCATGTGCGGGTGCTAAAAAGAGCAGCATCGGCATGCTTTTCACGTCGTTTGGTAGAAATCCACACGCGCGTTCTGCCAAAAGCACCATTTGCATGCATATCGTGTGGTTTTGCAGAAAACTGCGTCCGCGTCTACCAAAAGATGCATGTGCATGCTAAAAACGCGTTTTGGCACAAATCCATGTGCGGGTGCTAAAAAGAGCAGCATCGGCATGCTTTTCACGTCGTTTGGTAGAAATCCACACGCGCGTTCTGCCAAAACACCATTTGCATGCATATCGTGTGGTTTTGCAGAAAACTGCGTCCGCGTCTACCAAAAGATGCATGTGCATGCTAAAAACGCGTTTTGGCACAAATCCATGTGCGGGTGCTAAAAAGAGCAGCATCGGCATGCTTTTCACGTCGTTTGGTAGAAATCCACGCGCGCGTTCTGCCAAAAGCACCATTTGCATGCCTATCGTGTGGTTTTGCAGAAAACTGCGTCCGCGTCTACCAAAAGATGCATGCGCATGCTTAAAACGCGTTTTGGCACAAATCCATGTGCGGATGTTAAAAAGAGCAGCATCGGCATGCTTTTCACGTCGTTTGGTAGAAATCCACGCGCGCGTTCTGCCAAAAGCACCATTTGCATGCATATCGTGTGGTTTTGCAGAAAACTGCGTCCGCGTCTACCAAAAGATGCATGTGCATGCTAAAAACGCGTTTTGGCACAAATCCATGTGCGGGTGCTAAAAAGAGCAGCATCGGCATGCTTTTCACGTCGTTTGGTAGAAATCCACACGCGCGTTCTGCCAAAAGCACCATTTGCATGCATATCGTGTGGTTTTGCAGAAAACTGCGTCCGCGTCTACCAAAAGATGCATGTGCATGCTAAAAACGCGTTTTGGCACAAATCCATGTGCGGGTGCTAAAAAGAGCAGCATCGGCATGCTTTTCACGTCGTTTGGTAGAAATCCACGCGCGCGTTCTGCCAAAAGCACCATTTGCATGCCTATCGTGTGGTTTTGCAGAAAACTGCGTCCGCGTCTACCAAAAGATGCATGCGCATGCTTAAAACGCGTTTTGGCACAAATCCATGTGCGGATGTTAAAAAGAGCAGCATCGGCATGCTTTTCACGTCGTTTGGTAGAAATCCACGCGCGCGTTCTGCCAAAAGCACCATTTGCATGCATATCGTGTGGTTTTGCAGAAAACTGCGTCCGCGTCTACCAAAAGATGCATGCGCATGCTTAAAACGCGTTTTGGCACAAATCCATGTGCGGATGTTAAAAAGAGCAGCATCGGCATGCTTTTCACGTCGTTTGGTAGAAATCCACGCGCGCGTTCTGCCAAAAGCACCATTTGCATGCATATCGTGTGGTTTTGCAGAAAACTGCGTCCGCGTCTACCAAAAGATGCATGCGCATGCTTAAAACGCGTTTTGGCACAAATCCATGTGCGGGTGCTAAAAAGAGCAGCATCGGCATGCTTTTCACGTCGTTTGGTAGAAATCCACACGCGCGTTCTGCCAAAAGCACCATTTGCATGCATATCGTGTGGTTTTGCAGAAAACTGCGTCCGCGTCTACCAAAAGATGCATGTGCATGCTAAAAACGCGTTTTGGCACAAATCCATGTGCGGGTGCTAAAAAGAGCAGCATCGGCATGCTTTTCACGTCGTTTGGTAGAAATCCACGCGCGCGTTCTGCCAAAAGCGCCATTTGCATGCCTATCATGTGGTTTTGCAGAAAACTGCGTCCGCGTCTACCAAAAGATGCATGCGCATGCTTAAAACGCGCTTTGGCACAAATCCATGTGCGGATGTTAAAAAGAGCAGCATCGGCATGCTTTTCACGTCGTTTGGTAGAAATCCACGCGCGCGTTCTGCCAAAAGCACCATTTGCATGCATATCGTGTGGTTTTGCAGAAAACTGCGTCCGCGTCTACCAAAAGATGCATGTGCATGCTAAAAACGCGTTTTGGCACAAATCCATGTGCGGGTGCTAAAAAGAGCAGCATCGGCATGCTTTTCACGTCGGTTGGTAGAAATCCACGCGCGCGTTCTGCCAAAAGCACCATTTGCATGCCTATCGTGTGGTTTTGCAGAAAACTGCGTCCGCGTCTACCAAAAGATGCATGCGCATGCTTAAAACGCGTTTTGGCACAAATCCATGTGCGGATGTTAAAAAGAGCAGCATCGGCATGCTTTTCACGTCGTTTGGTAGAAATCCACGCGCGCGTTCTCCCAAAAGCACCATTTGCATGCATATCGTGTGGTTTTGCAGAAAACTGCGTCCGCGTCTACCAAAAGATGCATGCGCATGCTTAAAACGCGTTTTGGCACAAATCCATGTGCGGGTGCTAAAAAGAGCAGCATCGGCATGCTTTTCACGTCGTTTGGTAGAAATCCACACGCGCGTTCTGCCAAAAGCACCATTTGCATGCCTATCGTGTGGTTTTGCAGAAAACTGCGTCCGCGTCTATCAAAAGATGCATGCGCATGCTTAAAACGCGCTATGGCACAAATCCATGTGCGGGTGCTAAAAAGAGCAGCATCGGCATGCTTTTCACGTCGTTTGGTAGAAATCCACTCGCGCGTTCTGCCAAAAGCACCATTTGCATGCATATCGTGTGGTTTTGCAGAAAACTGCGTCCGCGTCTACCAAAAGATGCATGTGCATGCTAAAAACGCGTTTTGGCACAAATCCATGTGCGGGTGCTAAAAAGAGCAGCATCGGCATGCTTTTCATGTCGTTTGGTAGAAATCCACGCGCGCGTTCTGCCAAAAGCACCATTTGCATGCATATCGTGTGGTTTTGCAGAAAACTGCGTCCGCGTCTACCAAAAGATGCATGTGCATGCTAAAAACGCGTTTTGGCACAAATCCATGTGCGGGTGCTAAAAAGAGCAGCATCGGCATGCTTTTCACGTCGTTTGGTAGAAATCCACGCGCGCGTTCTGCCAAAAGCACCATTTGCATGCCTATCGTGTGGTTTTGCAGAAAACTGCGTCCGCGTCTACCAAAAGATGCATGCGCATGCTTAAAACGCGTTTTGGCACAAATCCATGTGCGGATGTTAAAAAGAGCAGCATCGGCATGCTTTTCACGTCGTTTGGTAGAAATCCACGCGCGCGTTCTGCCAAAAGCACCATTTGCATGCATATCGTGTGGTTTTGCAGAAAACTGCGTCCGCGTCTACCAAAAGATGCATGTGCATGCTAAAAACGCGTTTTGGCACAAATCCATGTGCGGGTGCTAAAAAGAGCAGCATCGGCATGCTTTTCACGTCGTTTGGTAGAAATCCACACGCGCGTTCTGCCAAAAGCACCATTTGCATGCATATCGTGTGGTTTTGAAGAAAACTGCGTCCGCGTCTACCAAAAGATGCATGTGCATGCTAAAAACGCGTTTTGGCACAAATCCATGTGCGGGTGCTAAAAAGAGCAGCATCGGCATGCTTTTCACGTCGTTTGGTAGAAATCCACGCGCGCGTTCTGCCAAAAGCACCATTTGCATGCATATCGTGTGGTTTTGCAGAAAACTGCGTCCGCGTCTACCAAAAGATGCATGCGCATGCTTAAAACGCGTTTTGGCACAAATCCATGTGCGGGTGCTAAAAAGAGCAGCATCGGCATGCTTTTCACGTCGTTTGGTAGAAATCCATACGCGTGTTCTGCCAAAAGCACCATTTGCATGCATATCGTGTGGTTTTGCAGAAAACTGCGTCCGCGTCTACCAAAAGATGCATGTGCATGCTAAAAACGCGTTTTGGCACAAATCCATGTGCGGGTGCTAAAAAGAGCAGCATCGGCATGCTTTTCACGTCGTTTGGTAGAAATCCACGCGCGCGTTCTGCCAAAAGCACCATTTGCATGCCTATCGTGTGGTTTTGCAGAAAACTGCGTCCGCGTCTACCAAAAGATGCATGCGCATGCTTAAAACGCGCTTTGGCACAAATCCATGTGCGGATGTTAAAAAGAGCAGCATCGGCATGCTTTTCACGTCGTTTGGTAGAAATCCACGCGCGCGTTCTGCCAAAAGCACCATTTGCATGCATATCGTGTGCTTTTGCAGAAAACTGCGTCCGCGTCTACCAAAAGATGCATGCGCATGCTTAAAACGCGTTTTGGCACAAATCCATGTGCGGATGTTAAAAAGAGCAGCATCGGCATGCTTTTCACGTCGTTTGGTAGAAATCCACGCGCGCGTTCAGCCAAAAGCACCATTTGCATGCATATCGTGTGGTTTTGCAGAAAACTGCGTCCGCGTCTACGAAAAGATGCATGCGCATGCTTAAAACGCGTTTTGGCACAAATCCATGTGCGGGTGCTAAAAAGAGCAGCATCGGCATGCTTTTCACGTCGTTTGGTAGAAATCCACACGCGCGTTCTGCCAAAAGCACCATTTGCATGCATATCGTGTGGTTTTGCAGAAAACTGCGTCCGCGTCTACCAAAAGATGCATGTGCATGCTAAAAACGCGTTTTGGCACAAATCCATGTGCGGGTGCTAAAAAGAGCAGCATCGGCATGCTTTTCACGTCGTTTGGTAGAAATCCACACGCGCGTTCTGCCAAAAGCACCATTTGCATGCATATCGTGTGGTTTTGCAGAAAACTGCGTCCGCGTCTACCAAAAGATGCATGTGCATGCTAAAAACGCGTTTTGGCACAAATCCATGTGCGGGTGCTAAAAAGAGCAGCATCGGCATGCTTTTCACGTCGTTTGGTAGAAATCCACACGCGCGTTCTGCCAAAAGCACCATTTGCATGCATATCGTGTGGTTTTGCAGAAAACTGCGTCCGCGTCTACCAAAAGATGCATGTGCATGCTAAAAACGCGTTTTGGCACAAATCCATGTGCGGGTGCTAAAAAGAGCAGCATCGGCATGCTTTTCACGTCGTTTGGTAGAAATCCACACGCGCGTTCTGCCAAAAACACCATTTGCATGCATATCGTGTGGTTTTGCAGAAAACTGCGTCCGCGTCTACCAAAAGATGCATGTGCATGCTAAAAACGCGTTTTGGCACAAATCCATGTGCGGGTGCTAAAAAGAGCAGCATCGGCATGCTTTTCACGTCGTTTGGTAGAAATCCACGCGCGCGTTCTGCCAAAAGCACCATTTGCATGCCTATCGTGTGGTTTTGCAGAAAACTGCGTCCGCGTCTACCAAAAGATGCATGCGCATGCTTAAAACGCGTTTTGGCACAAATCCATGTGCGGATGTTAAAAAGAGCAGCATCGGCATGCTTTTCACGTCGTTTGGTAGAAATCCACGCGCGCGTTCTGCCAAAAGCACCATTTGCATGCATATCGTGTGGTTTTGCAGAAAACTGCGTCCGCGTCTACCAAAAGATGCATGTGCATGCTAAAAACGCGTTTTGGCACAAATCCATGTGCGGGTGCTAAAAAGAGCAGCATCGGCATGCTTTTCACGTCGTTTGGTAGAAATCCACACGCGCGTTCTGCCAAAAGCACCATTTGCATGCATATCGTGTGGTTTTGCAGAAAACTGCGTCCGCGTCTACCAAAAGATGCATGTGCATGCTAAAAACGCGTTTTGGCACAAATCCATGTGCGGGTGCTAAAAAGAGCAGCATCGGCATGCTTTTCACGTCGTTTGGTAGAAATCCACGCGCGCGTTCTGCCAAAAGCACCATTTGCATGCCTATCGTGTGGTTTTGCAGAAAACTGCGTCCGCGTCTACCAAAAGATGCATGCGCATGCTTAAAACGCGTTTTGGCACAAATCCATGTGCGGATGTTAAAAAGAGCAGCATCGGCATGCTTTTCACGTCGTTTGGTAGAAATCCACGCGCGCGTTCTGCCAAAAGCACCATTTGCATGCATATCGTGTGGTTTTGCAGAAAACTGCGTCCGCGTCTACCAAAAGATGCATGCGCATGCTTAAAACGCGTTTTGGCACAAATCCATGTGCGGATGTTAAAAAGAGCAGCATCGGCATGCTTTTCACGTCGTTTGGTAGAAATCCACGCGCGCGTTCTGCCAAAAGCACCATTTGCATGCATATCGTGTGGTTTTGCAGAAAACTGCGTCCGCGTCTACCAAAAGATGCATGCGCATGCTTAAAACGCGTTTTGGCACAAATCCATGTGCGGGTGCTAAAAAGAGCAGCATCGGCATGCTTTTCACGTCGTTTGGTAGAAATCCACACGCGCGTTCTGCCAAAAGCACCATTTGCATGCATATCGTGTGGTTTTGCAGAAAACTGCGTCCGCGTCTACCAAAAGATGCATGTGCATGCTAAAAACGCGTTTTGGCACAAATCCATGTGCGGGTGCTAAAAAGAGCAGCATCGGCATGCTTTTCACGTCGTTTGGTAGAAATCCACGCGCGCGTTCTGCCAAAAGCACCATTTGCATGCCTATCATGTGGTTTTGCAGAAAACTGCGTCCGCGTCTACCAAAAGATGCATGCGCATGCTTAAAACGCGCTTTGGCACAAATCCATGTGCGGATGTTAAAAAGAGCAGCATCGGCATGCTTTTCACGTCGTTTGGTAGAAATCCACGCGCGCGTTCTGCCAAAAGCACCATTTGCATGCATATCGTGTGGTTTTGCAGAAAACTGCGTCCGCGTCTACCAAAAGATGCATGTGCATGCTAAAAACGCGTTTTGGCACAAATCCATGTGCGGGTGCTAAAAAGAGCAGCATCGGCATGCTTTTCACGTCGGTTGGTAGAAATCCACGCGCGCGTTCTGCCAAAAGCACCATTTGCATGCCTATCGTGTGGTTTTGCAGAAAACTGCGTCCGCGTCTACCAAAAGATGCATGCGCATGCTTAAAACGCGTTTTGGCACAAATCCATGTGCGGATGTTAAAAAGAGCAGCATCGGCATGCTTTTCACGTCGTTTGGTAGAAATCCACGCGCGCGTTCTCCCAAAAGCACCATTTGCATGCATATCGTGTGGTTTTGCAGAAAACTGCGTCCGCGTCTACCAAAAGATGCATGCGCATGCTTAAAACGCGTTTTGGCACAAATCCATGTGCGGGTGCTAAAAAGAGCAGCATCGGCATGCTTTTCACGTCGTTTGGTAGAAATCCACACGCGCGTTCTGCCAAAAGCACCATTTGCATGCCTATCGTGTGGTTTTGCAGAAAACTGCGTCCGCGTCTATCAAAAGATGCATGCGCATGCTTAAAACGCGCTATGGCACAAATCCATGTGCGGGTGCTAAAAAGAGCAGCATCGGCATGCTTTTCACGTCGTTTGGTAGAAATCCACTCGCGCGTTCTGCCAAAAGCACCATTTGCATGCATATCGTGTGGTTTTGCAGAAAACTGCGTCCGCGTCTACCAAAAGATGCATGTGCATGCTAAAAACGCGTTTTGGCACAAATCCATGTGCGGGTGCTAAAAAGAGCAGCATCGGCATGCTTTTCACGTCGTTTGGTAGAAATCCACGCGCGCGTTCTGCCAAAAGCACCATTTGCATGCCTATCGTGTGGTTTTGCAGAAAACTGCGTCCGCGTCTACCAAAAGATGCATGCGCATGCTTAAAACGCGTTTTGGCACAAATCCATGTGCGGATGTTAAAAAGAGCAGCATCGGCATGCTCTTCACGTCGTTTGGTAGAAATCCACGCGCGCGTTCTGCCAAAAGCACCATTTGCATGCATATCGTGTGGTTTTGCAGAAAACTGCGTCCGCGTCTACCAAAAGATGCATGCGCATGCTTAAAACGCGTTTTGGCACAAATCCATGTGCGGGTGCTAAAAAGAGCAGCATCGGCATGCTTTTCACGTCGTTTGGTAGAAATCGACACGCGCGTTCTGCCAAAAGCACCATTTGCATGCATATCGTGTGGTTTTGCAGAAAACTGCGTCCGCGTCTGCCAAAAGATGCATGTGCATGTTAAAAACGCGTTTTGGCACAAATCCATGTGCGGGTGCTAAAAAGAGCAGCATCGGCATGCTTTTCACGTCGTTTGGTAGAAATCCACGCGCGCGTTCTGCCAAAAGCACCATTTGCATGCCTATCGTGTGGTTTTGCAGAAAACTGCGTCCGCGTCTACCAAAAGATGCATGCGCATGCTTAAAACGCGCTTTGGCACAAATCCATGTGCGGATGTTAAAAAGAGCAGCATCGGCATGCTTTTCACGTCGTTTGGTAGAAATCCACGCGCGCGTTCTGCCAAAAGCACCATTTGCATGCATATCGTGTGGTTTTGCAGAAAACTGCGTCCGCGTCTACCAAAAGATGCATGTGCATGCTAAAAACGCGTTTTGGCACAAATCCATGTGCGGGTGCTAAAAAGAGCAGCATCGGCATGCTTTTCACGTCGTTTGGTAGAAATCCACGCGCGCGTTCTGCCAAAACCACCATTTGCATGCATATCGTGTGGTTTTGCAGAAAACTGCGTCCGCGTCTACCAAAAGATGCATGCGCATGCTTAAAACGCGTTTTGGCACAAATCCATGTGCGGGTGCTAAAAAGAGCAGCATCGGCATGCTTTTCACGTCGTTTGGTAGAAATCCACGCGCGCGTTCTGCCAAAAGCACCATTTGCATGCATATCGTGTGGTTTTGCAGAAAACTGCGTCCGCGTCTACCAAAAGATGCATGCGCATGCTTAAAACGCGTTTTGGCACAAATCCATGTGCGGATGTTAAAAAGAGCAGCATCGGCATGCTTTTCATGTCGTTTGGTAGAAATCCACGCGCGCGTTCTGCCAAAAGCACCATTTGCATGCATATCGTGTGGTTTTGCAGAAAACTGCGTCCGCGTCTACCAAAAGATGCATGCACATGCTTAAAACGCGTTTTGGCACAAATCCATGTGCGGGTGCTAAAAAGAGCAGCATCGGCATGCTTTTCACGTCGTTTGGTAGAAATCCACACGCGCGTTCTGCCAAAAGCACCATTTGCATGCATATCGTGTGGTTTTGCAGAAAACTGCGTCCGCGTCTACCAAAAGATGCATGTGCATGCTAAAAACGCGTTTTGGCACAAATCCATGTGCGGGTGCTAAAAAGAGCAGCATCGGCATGCTTTTCACGTCGTTTGGTAGAAATCCACACGCGCGTTCTGCCAAAAGCACCATTTGCATGCATATCGTGTGGTTTTGCAGAAAACTGCGTCCGCGTCTACCAAAAGATGCATGTGCATGCTAAAAACGCGTTTTGGCACAAATCCATGTGCGGGTGCTAAAAAGAGCAGCATCGGCATGCTTTTCACGTCGTTTGGTAGAAATCCACGCGCGCGTTCTGCCAAAAGCACCATTTGCATGCCTATCGTGTGGTTTTGCAGAAAACTGCGTCCGCGTCTACCAAAAGATGCATGCGCATGCTTAAAACGCGTTTTGGCACAAATCCATGTGCGGATGTTAAAAAGAGCAGCATCGGCATGCTTTTCACGTCGTTTGGTAGAAATCTACGCGCGCGTTCTGCCAAAAGCACCATTTGCATGCATATCGTGTGGTTTTGCAGAAAACTGCGTCCGCGTCTACCAAAAGATGCATGCGCATGCTTAAAACGCGTTTTGGCACAAATCCATGTGCGGGTGCTAAAAAGAGCAGCATCGGCATGCTTTTCACGTCGTTTGGTAGAAATCCACACGCGCCTTCTGCCAAAAGCACCATTTGCATGCCTATCGTGTGGTTTTGCAGAAAACTGCGTCCGCGTCTACCAAAAGATGCATGCGCATGCTTAAAACGCGCTATGGCACAAATCCATGTGCGGATGTTAAAAAGAGCAGCATCGGCATGCTTTTCACGTCGTTTGGTAGAAATCCACGCGCGCGTTCTGCCAAAAGCACCATTTGCATGCATATCGTGTGGTTTTGCAGAAAACTGCGTCCGCGTCTACCAAAAGATGCATGCGCATGCTTAAAACGCGTTTTGGCACAAATCCATGTGCGGGTGCTAAAAAGAGCAGCATCGGCATGCTTTTCACGTCGTTTGGTAGAAATCCACACGCGCGTTCTGCCAAAAGCACCATTTGCATGCATATCGTGTGGTTTTGCAGAAAACTGCGTCCGCGTCTACCAAAAGATGCATGTGCATGCTAAAAACGCGTTTTGGCACAAATCCATGTGCGGGTGCTAAAAAGAGCAGCATCGGCATGCTTTTCACGTCGTTTGGTAGAAATCCACGCGCGCGTTCTGCCAAAAGCACCATTTGCATGCCTATCGTGTGGTTTCGCAGAAAACTGCGTCCGCGTCTACCAAAAGATGCATGCGCATGCTTAAAACGCGCTTTGGCACAAATCCATGTGCGGGTGCTAAAAAGAGCAGCATCGGCATGCTTTTCACGTCGTTTGGTAGAAACCCACACGCGCGTTCTGCCAAAAGCACCATTTGCATGCATATCGTGTGGTTTTGCAGAAAACTGCGTCCGCGTCTACCAAAAGATGCATGTGCATGCTAAAAACGCGTTTTGGCACAAATCCATGTGCGGGTGCTAAAAAGAGCAGCATCGGCATGCTTTTCACGTCGTTTGGTAGAAATCCACGCGCGCGTTCTGCCAAAAGCACCATTTGCATGCCTATCGTGTGGTTTTGCAGAAAACTGCGTCCGCGTCTACCAAAAGATGCATGCGCATGCTTAAAACGCGCTTTGGCACAAATCCATGTGCGGATGTTAAAAAGAGCAGCATCGGCATGCTTTTCACGTCGTTTGGTAGAAATCCACGCGCGCGTTCTGCCAAAAGCACCATTTGCATGCATATCGTGTGGTTTTGCAGAAAACTGCGTCCGCGTCTACCAAAAGATGCATGCGCATGCTTAAAACGCGTTTTGGCACAAATCCATGTGCGGGTGCTAAAAAGAGCAGCATCGGCATGCTTTTCACGTCGTTTGGTAGAAATCCACACGCGCGTTCTGCCAAAAGCACCATTTGCATGCATATCGTGTGGTTTTGCAGAAAACTGCGTCCGCGTCTACCAAAAGATGCATGTGCATGCTAAAAACGCGTTTTGGCACAAATCCATGTGCGGGTGCTAAAAAGAGCAGCATCGGCATGCTTTTCACGTCGTTTGGTAGAAATCCACGCGCGCGTTCTGCCAAAACCACCATTTGCATGCATATCGTGTGGTTTTGCAGAAAACTGCGTCCGCGTCTACCAAAAGATGCATGCGCATGCTTAAAACGCGTTTTGGCACAAATCCATGTGCGGGTGCTAAAAAGAGCAGCATCGGCATGCTTTTCACGTCGTTTGGTAGAAATCCACGCGCGCGTTCTGCCAAAAGCGCCATTTGCATGCCTATCGTGTGGTTTTGCAGAAAACTGCGTCCGCGTCTACCAAAAGGTGCATGCGCATGCTTAAAACGCGCTTTGGCACAAATCCATGTGCGGATGTTAAAAAGAGCAGCATCGGCATGCTTTTCACGTCGTTTGGTAGAAATCCACGCGCGCGTTCTGCCAAAAGCACCATTTGCATGCATATCGTGTGGTTTTGCAGAAAACTGCGTCCGCGTCTACAAAAGATGCATGCGCATGCTTAAAACGCGCTTTGGCACAAATCCATGTGCGGATGTTAAAAAGAGCAGCATCGGCATGCTTTTCATGTCGTTTGGTAGAGATCCACGCGCGCGTTCTGCCAAAAGCACCATTTGCATGCATATCGTGTGGTTTTGCAGAAAACTGCGTCCGCGTCTACCAAAAGATGCATGCGCATGCTTAAAACGCGCTTTGGCACAAATCCATGTGCGGATGTTAAAAAGAGCAGCATCGGCATGCTTTTCATGTCGTTTGGTAGAGATCCACGCGCGCGTTCTGCCAAAAGCACCATTTGCATGCCTATCGTGTGGTTTCGCAGAAAACTGCGTCCGCGTCTACCAAAAGATGCATGCGCATGCTTAAAACGCGCTTTGGCACAAATCCATGTGCGGGTGCTAAAAAGAGCAGCATCGGCATGCTTTTCACGTCGTTTGGTAGAAACCCACACGCGCGTTCTGCCAAAAGCACCATTTGCATGCATATCGTGTGGTTTTGCAGAAAACTGCGTCCGCGTCTACCAAAAGATGCATGTGCATGCTAAAAACGCGTTTTGGCACAAATCCATGTGCGGGTGCTAAAAAGAGCAGCATCGGCATGCTTTTCACGTCGTTTGGTAGAAATCCACGCGCGCGTTCTGCCAAAAGCACCATTTGCATGCCTATCGTGTGGTTTTGCAGAAAACTGCGTCCGCGTCTACCAAAAGATGCATGCGCATGCTTAAAACGCGCTTTGGCACAAATCCATGTGCGGATGTTAAAAAGAGCAGCATCGGCATGCTTTTCACGTCGTTTGGTAGAAATCCACGCGCGCGTTCTGCCAAAAGCACCATTTGCATGCATATCGTGTGGTTTTGCAGAAAACTGCGTCCGCGTCTACCAAAAGATGCATGCGCATGCTTAAAACGCGTTTTGGCACAAATCCATGTGCGGGTGCTAAAAAGAGCAGCATCGGCATGCTTTTCACGTCGTTTGGTAGAAATCCACACGCGCGTTCTGCCAAAAGCACCATTTGCATGCATATCGTGTGGTTTTGCAGAAAACTGCGTCCGCGTCTACCAAAAGATGCATGTGCATGCTAAAAACGCGTTTTGGCACAAATCCATGTGCGGGTGCTAAAAAGAGCAGCATCGGCATGCTTTTCACGTCGTTTGGTAGAAATCCACGCGCGCGTTCTGCCAAACCACCATTTGCATGCATATCGTGTGGTTTTGCAGAAAACTGCGTCCGCGTCTACCAAAAGATGCATGCGCATGCTTAAAACGCGTTTTGGCACAAATCCATGTGCGGGTGCTAAAAAGAGCAGCATCGGCATGCTTTTCACGTCGTTTGGTAGAAATCCACGCGCGCGTTCTGCCAAAAGCGCCATTTGCATGCCTATCGTGTGGTTTTGCAGAAAACTGCGTCCGCGTCTACCAAAAGGTGCATGCGCATGCTTAAAACGCGCTTTGGCACAAATCCATGTGCGGATGTTAAAAAGAGCAGCATCGGCATGCTTTTCACGTCGTTTGGTAGAAATCCACGCGCGCGTTCTGCCAAAAGCACCATTTGCATGCATATCGTGTGGTTTTGCAGAAAACTGCGTCCGCGTCTACCAAAAGATGCATGCGCATGCTTAAAACGCGCTTTGGCACAAATCCATGTGCGGATGTTAAAAAGAGCAGCATCGGCAAGCTTTTCATGTCGTTTGGTAGAGATCCACGCGCGCGTTCTGCCAAAAGCACCATTTGCATGCATATCGTGTGGTTTTGCAGAAAACTGCGTCCGCGTCTACCAAAAATGCATGCGCATGCTTAAAACGCGCTTTGGCACAAATCCATGTGCGGATGTTAAAAAGAGCAGCATCGGCATGCTTTTCATGTCGTTTGGTAGAAATCCACGCGCGCGTTCTGCCAAAAGCACCATTTGCATGCATATCGTGTGGTTTTGCAGAAAACTGCGTCCGCGTCTACCAAAAGATGCATGCGCATGCTTAAAACGCGTTTTGGCACAAATCCATGTGCGGGTGCTAAAAAGAGCAGCATCGGCATGCTTTTCACGTCGTTTGGTAGAAATCCACACGCGTGTTCTGCCAAAAGCACAATTTGCATGCATATCGTGTGGTTTTGCAGAAAACTGCGTCCGCGTCTACCAAAAGATGCATGTGCATGCTAAAAACGCGTTTTGGCACAAATCCATGTGCGGGTGCTAAAAAGAGCAGCATCGGCATGCTTTTCACGTCGTTTGGTAGAAATCCACGCGCGCGTTCTGCCAAAAGCACCATTTGCATGCCTATCGTGTGGTTTTGCAGAAAACTGCGTCCGCGTCTACCAAAAGATGCATGCGCATGCTTAAAACGCGCTTTGGCACAAATCCATGTGCGGATGTTAAAAAGAGCAGCATCGGCATGCTTTTCACGTCGTTTGGTAGAAATCCACGCGCGCGTTCTGCCAAAAGCACCATTTGCATGCATATCGTGTGCTTTTGCAGAAAACTGCGTCCGCGTCTACCAAAAGATGCATGCGCATGCTTAAAACGCGTTTTGGCACAAATCCATGTGCGGATGTTAAAAAGAGCAGCATCGGCATGCTTTTCACGTCGTTTGGTAGAAATCCACGCGCGCGTTCAGCCAAAAGCACCATTTGCATGCATATCGTGTGGCTTTGCAGAAAACTGCGTCCGCGTCTACGAAAAGATGCATGCGCATGCTTAAAACGCGTTTTGGCACAAATCCATGTGCGGGTGCTAAAAAGAGCAGCATCGGCATGCTTTTCACGTCGTTTGGTAGAAATCCACACGCGCGTTCTGCCAAAAGCACCATTTGCATGCATATCGTGTGGTTTTGCAGAAAACTGCGTCCGCGTCTACCAAAAGATGCATGTGCATGCTAAAAACGCGTTTTGGCACAAATCCATGTGCGGGTGCTAAAAAGAGCAGCATCGGCATGCTTTTCACGTCGTTTGGTAGAAATCCACACGCGCGTTCTGCCAAAAGCACCATTTGCATGCATATGGTGTGGTTTTGCAGAAAACTGCGTCCGCGTCTACCAAAAGATGCATGTGCATGCTAAAAACGCGTTTTGGCACAAATCCATGTGCGGGTGCTAAAAAGAGCAGCATCGGCATGCTTTTCACGTCGTTTGGTAGAAATCCACGCGCGCGTTCTGCCAAAAGCACCATTTGCATGCCTATCGTGTGGTTTTGCAGAAAACTGCGTCCGCGTCTACCAAAAGATGCATGCGCATGCTTAAAACGCGTTTTGGCACAAATCCATGTGCGGATGTTAAAAAGAGCAGCATCGGCATGCTTTTCACGTCGTTTGGTAGAAATCCACGCGCGCGTTCTGCCAAAAGCACCATTTGCATGCATATCGTGTGGTTTTGCAGAAAACTGCGTCCGCGTCTACCAAAAGATGCATGTGCATGCTAAAAACGCGTTTTGGCACAAATCCATGTGCGGGTGCTAAAAAGAGCAGCATCGGCATGCTTTTCACGTCGTTTGGTAGAAATCCACACGCGCGTTCTGCCAAAAGCACCATTTGCATGCATATCGTGTGGTTTTGCAGAAAACTGCGTCCGCGTCTACCAAAAGATGCATGTGCATGCTAAAAACGCGTTTTGGCACAAATCCATGTGCGGGTGCTAAAAAGAGCAGCATCGGCATGCTTTTCACGTCGTTTGGTAGAAATCCACGCGCGCGTTCTGCCAAAAGCACCATTTGCATGCATATCGTGTGGTTTTGCAGAAAACTGCGTCCGCGTCTACCAAAAGATGCATGCGCATGCTTAAAACGCGTTTTGGCACAAATCCATGTGCGGGTGCTAAAAAGAGCAGCATCGGCATGCTTTTCACGTCGTTTGGTAGAAATCCACACGCGTGTTCTGCCAAAAGCACCATTTGCATGCATATCGTGTGGTTTTGCAGAAAACTGCGTCCGCGTCTACCAAAAGATGCATGTGCATGCTAAAAACGCGTTTTGGCACAAATCCATGTGCGGGTGCTAAAAAGAGCAGCATCGGCATGCTTTTCACGTCGTTTGGTAGAAATCCACGCGCGCGTTCTGCCAAAAGCACCATTTGCATGCCTATCGTGTGGTTTTGCAGAAAACTGCGTCCGCGTCTACCAAAAGATGCATGCGCATGCTTAAAACGCGCTTTGGCACAAATCCATGTGCGGATGTTAAAAAGAGCAGCATCGGCATGCTTTTCACGTCGTTTGGTAGAAATCCACGCGCGCGTTCTGCCAAAAGCACCATTTGCATGCATATCGTGTTCTTTGCAGAAAACTGCGTCCGCGTCTACCAAAAGATGCATGCGCATGCTTAAAACGCGTTTTGGCACAAATCCATGTGCGGATGTTAAAAAGAGCAGCATCGGCATGCTTTTCACGTCGTTTGGTAGAAATCCACGCGCGCGTTCAGCCAAAAGCACCATTTGCATGCATATCGTGTGGTTTTGCAGAAAACTGCGTCCGCGTCTACGAAAAGATGCATGCGCATGCTTAAAACGCGTTTTGGCACAAATCCATGTGCGGGTGCTAAAAAGAGCAGCATCGGCATGCTTTTCACGTCGTTTGGTAGAAATCCACACGCGCGTTCTGCCAAAAGCACCATTTGCATGCATATCGTGTGGTTTTGCAGAAAACTGCGTCCGCGTCTACCAAAAGATGCATGTGCATGCTAAAAACGCGTTTTGGCACAAATCCATGTGCGGGTGCTAAAAAGAGCAGCATCGGCATGCTTTTCACGTCGTTTGGTAGAAATCCACACGCGCGTTCTGCCAAAAGCACCATTTGCATGCATATCGTGTGGTTTTGCAGAAAACTGCGTCCGCGTCTACCAAAAGATGCATGTGCATGCTAAAAACGCGTTTTGGCACAAATCCATGTGCGGGTGCTAAAAAGAGCAGCATCGGCATGCTGTTCATGTCGTTTGGTAGAAATCCACGCGCGCGTTCTGCCAAAAGCACCATTTGCATGCATATCGTGTGGTTTTGCAGAAAACTGCGTCCGCGTCTACCAAAAGATGCATGCGCATGCTTAAAACGCGTTTTGGCACAAATCCATGTGCGGGTGCTAAAAAGAGCAGCATCGGCATGCTTTTCACGTCGTTTGGTAGAAATCCACACGCGTGTTCTGCCAAAAGCACCATTTGCATGCATATCGTGTGGTTTTGCAGAAAACTGCGTCCGCGTCTACCAAAAGATGCATGTGCATGCTAAAAACGCGTTTTGGCACAAATCCATGTGCGGGTGCTAAAAAGAGCAGCATCGGCAGCATGCTTTTCACGTCGTTTGGTAGAAATCCACGCGCGCGTTCTGCCAAAAGCACCATTTGCATGCATATCGTGTGGTTTTGCAGAAAACTGCGTCCGCGTCTACCAAAAGATGCATGCGCATGCTTAAAACGCGCTTTGGCACAAATCCATGTGCGGATGTTAAAAAGAGCAGCATCGGCATGCTTTTCATGTCGTTTGGTAGAAATCCACGCGCGCGTTCTGCCAAAAGCACCATTTGCATGCATATCGTGTGGTTTTGCAGAAAACTGCGTCCGCGTCTACCAAAAGATGCATGCGCATGCTTAAAACGCGTTTTGGCACAAATCCATGTGCGGGTGCTAAAAAGAGCAGCATCGGCATGCTTTTCACGTCGTTTGGTAGAAATCCACGCGCGCGTTCGGCCAAAAGCACCATTTGCATGCCTATCGTGTGGTTTTGCAGAAAACTGCGTCCGCGTCTACCAAAAGATGCATGCGCATGCTTAAAACGCGCTTTGGCACAAATCCATGTGCGGATGTTAAAAAGAGCAGCATCGGCATGCTTTTCACGTCGTTTGGTAGAAATCTACGCGCGCGTTCTGCCAAAAGCACCATTTGCATGCATATCGTGTGGTTTTGCAGAAAACTGCGTCCGCGTCTACCAAAAGATGCATGCGCATGCTTAAAACGCGTTTTGGCACAAATCCATGTGCGGGTGCTAAAAAGAGCAGCATCGGCATGCTTTTCACGTCGTTTGGTAGAAATCCACACGCGCGTTCTGCCAAAAGCACCATTTGCATGCCTATCGTGTGGTTTTGCAGAAAACTGCGTCCGCGTCTACCAAAAGATGCATGCGCATGCTTAAAACGCGCTATGGCACAAATCCATGTGCGGATGTTAAAAAGAGCAGCATCGGCATGCTTTTCACGTCGTTTGGTAGAAATCCACGCGCGCGTTCTGCCAAAAGCACCATTTGCATGCATATCGTGTGGTTTTGCAGAAAACTGCGTCCGCGTCTACCAAAAGATGCATGCGCATGCTTAAAACGCGTTTTGGCACAAATCCATGTGCGGGTGCTAAAAAGAGCAGCATCGGCATGCTTTTCACGTCGTTTGGTAGAAATCCACACGCGCGTTCTGCCAAAAGCACCATTTGCATGCATATCGTGTGGTTTTGCAGAAAACTGCGTCCGCGTCTACCAAAAGATGCATGTGCATGCTAAAAACGCGTTTTGGCACAAATCCATGTGCGGGTGCTAAAAAGAGCAGCATCGGCATGCTTTTCACGTCGTTTGGTAGAAATCCACGCGCGCGTTCTGCCAAAAGCACCATTTGCATGCCTATCGTGTGGTTTTGCAGAAAACTGCGTCCGCGTCTACCAAAAGATGCATGCGCATGCTTAAAACGCGCTTTGGCACAAATCCATGTGCGGATGTTAAAAAGAGCAGCATCGGCATGCTTTTCACGTCGTTTGGTAGAAATCCACGCGCGCGTTCTGCCAAAAGCACCATTTGCATGCATATCGTGTGGTTTTGCAGAAAACTGCGTCCGCGTCTACCAAAAGAAGCATGCGCATGCTTAAAACGCGTTTTGGCACAAATCCATGTGCGGGTGCTAAAAAGAGCAGCATCGGCATGCTTTTCACGTCGTTTGGTAGAAATCCACACGCGCGTTCTGCCAAAAGCACCATTTGCATGCATATCGTGTGGTTTTGCAGAAAACTGCGTCCGCGTCTACCAAAAGATGCATGTGCATGCTAAAAACGCGTTTTGGCACAAATCCATGTGCGGGTGCTAAAAAGAGCAGCATCGGCATGCTTTTCACGTCGTTTGGTAGAAATCCACGCGCGCGTTCTGCCAAAAGCACCATTTGCATGCATATCGTGTGGTTTTGCAGAAAACTGCGTCCGCGTCTACCAAAAGATGCATGCGCATGCTTAAAACGCGCTTTGGCACAAATCCATGTGCGGATGTTAAAAAGAGCAGCATCGGCATGCTTTTCACGTCGTTTGGTAGAAATCCACGCGCGCGTTCTGCCAAAAGCACCATTTGCATGCATATCGTGTGGTTTTGCAGAAAACTGCGTCCGCGTCTACCAAAAGATGCATGTGCATGCTAAAAACGCGTTTTGGCACAAATCCATGTGCGGGTGCTAAAAAGAGCAGCATCGGCATGCTTTTCACGTCGTTTGGTAGAAATCCACGCGCGCGTTCTGCCAAAACCACCATTTGCATGCATATCGTGTGGTTTTGCAGAAAACTGCGTCCGCGTCTACCAAAAGATGCATGCGCATGCTTAAAACGCGTTTTGGCACAAATCCATGTGCGTGTGCTAAAAAGAGCAGCATCGGCATGCTTTTCACGTCGTTTGGTAGAAATCCACGCGCGCGTTCTGCCAAAAGCACCATTTGCATGCATATCGTGTGGTTTTGCAGAAAACTGCGTCCGCGTCTACCAAAAGATGCATGCGCATGCTTAAAACGCGTTTTGGCACAAATCCATGTGCGGATGTTAAAAAGAGCAGCATCGGCATGCTTTTCACGTCGTTTGGTAGAAATCCACGCGCGCGTTCTGCCAAAAGCACCATTTGCATGCATATCGTGTGGTTTTGCAGAAAACGGCGTCCGCGTCTACCAAAAGATGCATGCGCATGCTTAAAACGCGTTTTGGCACAAATCCATGTGCGGGTGCTAAAAAGAGCAGCATCGGCATGCTTTTCACGTCGTTTGGTAGAAATCCACACGCGCGTTCTGCCAAAAGCACCATTTGCATGCATATCGTGTGGTTTTGCAGAAAACTGCGTCCGCGTCTACCAAAAGATGCATGTGCATGCTAAAAACGCGTTTTGGCACAAATCCATGTGCGGGTGCTAAAAAGAGCAGCATCGGCATGCTTTTCACGTCGTTTGGTAGAAATCCACGCGCGCGTTCTGCCAAAAGCACCATTTGCATGCCTATCGTGTGGTTTTGCAGAAAACTGCGTCCGCGTCTACGAAAAGATGCATGCGCATGCTTAAAACGCGCTTTGGCACAAATCCATGTGCGGATGTTAAAAAGAGCAGCATCGGCATGCTTTTCACGTCGTTTGGTAGAAATCCACGCGCGCGTTCTGCCAAAAGCACCATTTGCATGCATATCGTGTGGTTTTGCAGAAAACTGCGTCCGCGTCTACCAAAAGATGCATGTGCATGCTAAAAACGCGTTTTGGCACAAATCCATGTGCGGGTGCTAAAAAGAGCAGCATCGGCATGCTTTTCACGTCGTTTGGTAGAAATCCACGCGCGCGTTCTGCCAAAACCACCATTTGCATGCATATCGTGTGGTTTTGCAGAAAACTGCGTCCGCGTCTACCAAAAGATGCATGCGCATGCTTAAAACGCGTTTTGGCACAAATCCATGTGCGGGTGCTAAAAAGAGCAGCATCGGCATGCTTTTCACGTCGTTTGGTAGAAATCCACGCGCGCGTTCTGCCAAAAGCACCATTTGCATGCATATCGTGTGGTTTTGCAGAAAACTGCGTCCGCGTCTACCAAAATATGCATGCGCATGCTTAAAACGCGTTTTGGCACAAATCCATGTGCGGATGTTAAAAAGAGCAGCATCGGCATGCTTTTCATGTCGTTTGGTAGAAATCCACGCGCGCGTTCTGCCAAAAGCACCATTTGCATGCATATCGTGTGGTTTTGCAGAAAACTGCGTCCGCGTCTACCAAAAGATGCATGCACATGCTTAAAACGCGTTTTGGCACAAATCCATGTGCGGGTGCTAAAAAGAGCAGCATCGGCATGCTTTTCACGTCGTTTGGTAGAAATCCACACGCGCGTTCTGCCAAAAGCACCATTTGCATGCATATCGTGTGGTTTTGCAGAAAACTGCGTCCGCGTCTACCAAAAGATGCATGTGCATGCTAAAAACGCGTTTTGGCACAAATCCATGTGCGGGTGCTAAAAAGAGCAGCATCGGCATGCTTTTCACGTCGTTTGGTAGAAATCCACACGCGCGTTCTGCCAAAAGCACCATTTGCATGCATATCGTGTGGTTTTGCAGAAAACTGCGTCCGCGTCTACCAAAAGATGCATGTGCATGCTAAAAACGCGTTTTGGCACAAATCCATGTGCGGGTGCTAAAAAGAGCAGCATCGGCATGCTTTTCACGTCGTTTGGTAGAAATCCACGCGCGCGTTCTGCCAAAAGCACCATTTGCATGCCTATCGTGTGGTTTTGCAGAAAACTGCGTCCGCGTCTACCAAAAGATGCATGCGCATGCTTAAAACGCGTTTTGGCACAAATCCATGTGCGGATGTTAAAAAGAGCAGCATCGGCATGCTTTTCACGTCGTTTGGTAGAAATCCACGCGCGCGTTCTGCCAAAAGCACCATTTGCATGCATATCGTGTGGTTTTGCAGAAAACTGCGTCCGCGTCTACCAAAAGATGCATGCGCATGCTTAAAACGCGTTTTGGCACAAATCCATGTGCGGGTGCTAAAAAGAGCAGCATCGGCATGCTTTTCACGTCGTTTGGTAGAAATCCACACGCGCGTTCTGCCAAAAGCACCATTTGCATGCCTATCGTGTGGTTTTGCAGAAAACTGCGTCCGCGTCTACCAAAAGATGCATGCGCATGCTTAAAACGCGCTATGGCACAAATCCATGTGCGGATGTTAAAAAGAGCAGCATCGGCATGCTTTTCACGTCGTTTGGTAGAAATCCACGCGCGCGTTCTGCCAAAAGCACCATTTGCATGCATATCGTGTGGTTTTGCAGAAAACGGCGTCCGCGTCTACCAAAAGATGCATGCGCATGCTTAAAACGCGTTTTGGCACAAATCCATGTGCGGGTGCTAAAAAGAGCAGCATCGGCATGCTTTTCACGTCGTTTGGTAGAAATCCACACGCGCGTTCTGCCAAAAGCACCATTTGCATGCATATCGTGTGGTTTTGCAGAAAACTGCGTCCGCGTCTACCAAAAGATGCATGCGCATGCTAAAAACGCGTTTTGGCACAAATCCATGTGCGGGTGCTAAAAAGAGCAGCATCGGCATGCTTTTCACGTCGTTTGGTAGAAATCCACGCGCGCGTTCTGCCAAAAGCACCATTTGCATGCCTATCGTGTGGTTTTGCAGAAAACTGCGTCCGCGTCTACCAAAAGATGCATGCGCATGCTTAAAACGCGTTTTGGCACAAATCCATGTGCGGATGTTAAAAAGAGCAGCATCGGCATGCTTTTCACGTCGTTTGGTAGAAATCCACGCGCGCGTTCTGCCAAAAGCACCATTTGCATGCATATCGTGTGGTTTTGCAGAAAACTGCGTCCGCGTCTACCAAAAGATGCATGCGCATGCTTAAAACGCGTTTTGGCACAAATCCATGTGCGGGTGCTAAAAAGAGCAGCATCGGCATGCTTTTCACGTCGTTTGGTAGAAATCCACACGCGCGTTCTGCCAAAAGCACCATTTGCATGCCTATCGTGTGGTTTTGCAGAAAACTGCGTCCGCGTCTACCAAAAGATGCATGCGCATGCTTAAAACGCGCTATGGCACAAATCCATGTGCGGATGTTAAAAAGAGCAGCATCGGCATGCTTTTCACGTCGTTTGGTAGAAATCCACGCGCGCGTTCTGCCAAAAGCACCATTTGCATGCATATCGTGTGGTTTTGCAGAAAACGGCGTCCGCGTCTACCAAAAGATGCATGCGCATGCTTAAAACGCGTTTTGGCACAAATCCATGTGCGGGTGCTAAAAAGAGCAGCATCGGCATGCTTTTCACGTCCTTTGGTAGAAATCCACACGCGCGTTCTGCCAAAAGCACCATTTGCATGCATATCGTGTGGTTTTGCAGAAAACTGCGTCCGCGTCTACCAAAAGATGCATGCGCATGCTAAAAACGCGTTTTGGCACAAATCCATGTGCGGGTGCTAAAAAGAGCAGCATCGGCATGCTTTTCACGTCGTTTGGTAGAAATCCACGCGCGCGTTCTGCCAAAAGCACCATTTGCATGCCTATCGTGTGGTTTTGCAGAAAACTGCGTCCGCGTCTACCAAAAGATGCATGCGCATGCTTAAAACGCGCTTTGGCACAAATCCATGTGCGGGTGCTAAAAAGAGCAGCATCGGCATGCTTTTCACGTCGTTTGGTAGAAATCCACACGCGCGTTCTGCCAAAAGCACCATTTGGATGCATATCGTGTGGTTTTGCAGAAAACTGCGTCCGCGTCTACCAAAAGATGCATGTGCATGCTAAAAACGCGTTTTGGCACAAATCCATGTGCGGGTGCTAAAAAGAGCAGCATCGGCATGCTTTTCACGTCGTTTGGTAGAAATCCACGCGCGCGTTCTGCCAAAAGCACCATTTGCATGCCTATCGTGTGGTTTTGCAGAAAACTGCGTCCGCGTCTACCAAAAGATGCATGCGCATGCTTAAAACGCGCTTTGGCACAAATCCATGTGCGGATGTTAAAAAGAGCAGCATCGGCATGCTTTTCACGTCGTTTGGTAGAAATCCACGCGCGCGTTCTGCCAAAAGCACCATTTGCATGCATATCGTGTGGTTTTGCAGAAAACTGCGTCCGCGTCTACCAAAAGATGCATGCGCATGCTTAAAACGCGCTTTGGCACAAATCCATGTGCGGATGTTAAAAAGAGCAGCATCGGCATGCTTTTCACGTCGTTTGGTAGAAATCCACGCGCGCGTTCTGCGAAAAGCACCATTTGCATGCATATCGTGTGGTTTTGCAGAAAACTGCGTCCGCGTCTACCAAAATATGCATGCGCATGCTTAAAACGCGTTTTGGCACAAATCCATGTGCGGGTGCTAAAAAGAGCAGCATCGGCATGCTTTTCACGTCGTTTGGTAGAAATCCACACGCGCGTTCTGCCAAAAGCACCATTTGCATGCATATCGTGTGGTTTTGCAGAAAACTGCGTCCGCCTCTACCAAAAGATGCATGTGCATGCTAAAAACGCGTTTTGGCACAAATCCATGGGCGGGTGCTAAAAAGAGCAGCATCGGCATGCTTTTCACGTCGTTTGGTAGAAATCCACGCTCGCGTTCTGCCAAAACCACCATTTGCATGCATATCGTGTGGTTTTGCAGAAAACTGCGTCCGCGTCTACCAAAAGATGCATGCGCATGCTTAAAACGCGCTTTGGCACAAATCCATGTGCGGATGTTAAAAAGAGCAGCATCGGCATGCTTTTCACGTCGTTTGGTAGAAATCCACGCGCGCGTTCTGCCAAAAGCACCATTTGCATGCATATCGTGTGGTTTTGCAGAAAACTGCGTCCGCGTCTACCAAAAGATGCATGCGCATGCTTAAAACGCGTTTTGGCACAAATCCATGTGCGGATGTTAAAAAGAGCAGCATCGGCATGCTCTTCACGTCGTTTGGTAGAAATCCACGCGCGCGTTCTGCCAAAAGCACCATTTGCATGCATATCGTGTGGTTTTGCAGAAAACTGCGTCCGCGTCTACCAAAAGATGCATGCGCATGCTTAAAACGCGTTTTGGCACAAATCCATGTGCGGGTGCTAAAAAGAGCAGCATCGGCATGCTTTTCACGTCGTTTGGTAGAAATCCACACGCGCGTTCTGCCAAAAGCACCATTTGCATGCATATCGTGTGGTTTTGCAGAAAACTGCGTCCGCGTCTGCCAAAAGATGCATGTGCATGTTAAAAACGCGTTTTGGCACAAATCCATGTGCGGGTGCTAAAAAGAGCAGCATCGGCATGCTTTTCACGTCGTTTGGTAGAAATCCACGCGCGCGCTCTGCCAAAAGCACCATTTGCATGCCTATCGTGTGGTTTTGCAGAAAACTGCGTCCGCGTCTACCAAAAGATGCATGCGCATGCTTAAAACGCGCTTTGGCACAAATCCATGTGCGGATGTTAAAAAGAGCAGCATCGGCATGCTTTTCACGCCGTTTGGTAGAAATCCACGCGAGCGTTCTGCCAAAAGCGCCATTTGCATGCCTATCGTGTGGTTTTGCAGAAAACTGCGTCCGCGTCTACCAAAAGATGCATGCGCATGCTTAAAACGCGCTTTGGCACAAATCCATGTGCGGATGTTAAAAAGAGCAGCATCGGCATGCTTTTCACGTCGTTTGGTAGAAATCCACGCGCGCGTTCTGCCAAAAGCACCATTTGCATGCATATCGTGTGGTTTTGCAGAAAACTGCGTCCGCGTCTACCAAAAGATGCATGCGCATGCTTAAAACGCGTTTTGGCACAAATCCATGTGCGGATGTTAAAAAGAGCAGCATCGGCATGCTTTTCACGTCGTTTGGTAGAAATCCACGCGCGCGTTCTGCCAAAAGCACCATTTGCATGCATATCGTGTGGTTTTGCAGAAAACTGCGTCCGCGTCTACCAAAAGATGCATGCGCATGCTTAAAACGCGCTTTGGCACAAATCCATGTGCGGATGTTAAAAAGAGCAGCATCGGCATGCTTTTCATGTCGTTTGGTAGAAATCCACGCGCGCGTTCTGCCAAAAGCACCATTTGCATGCATATCGTGTGGTTTTGCAGAAAACTGCGTCCGCGTCTACCAAAAGATGCATGCGCATGCTTAAAACGCGTTTTGGCACAAATCCATGTGCGGGTGCTAAAAAGAGCAGCATCGGCATGCTTTTCACGTCGTTTGGTAGAAATCCACACGCGCGTTCTGCCAAAAGCACCATTTGCATGCATATCGTGTGGTTTTGCAGAAAACTGCGTCCGCGTCTACCAAAAGATGCATGTGCATGCTAAAAACGCGTTTTGGCACAAATCCATGTGCGGGTGCTAAAAAGAGCAGCATCGGCATGCTTTTCACGTCGTTTGGTAGAAATCCACGCGCGCGTTCTGCCAAAAGCACCATTTGCATGCCTATCGTGTGGTTTTGCAGAAAACTGCGTCCGCGTCTACCAAAAGATGCATGCGCATGCTTAAAACGCGCTTTGGCACAAATCCATGTGCGGATGTTAAAAAGAGCAGCATCGGCATGCTTTTCACGTCGTTTGGTAGAAATCTACGCGCGCGTTCTGCCAAAAGCACCATTTGCATGCATATCGTGTGGTTTTGCAGAAAACTGCGTCCGCGTCTACCAAAAGATGCATGCGCATGCTTAAAACGCGTTTTGGCACAAATCCATGTGCGGGTGCTAAAAAGAGCAGCATCGGCATGCTTTTCACGTCGTTTGGTAGAAATCCACACGCGCATTCTGCCAAAAGCACCATTTGCATGCCTATCGTGTGGTTTTGCAGAAAACTGCGTCCGCGTCTACCAAAAGATGCATGCGCATGCTTAAAACGCGCTATGGCACAAATCCATGTGCGGATGTTAAAAAGAGCAGCATCGGCATGCTTTTCACGTCGTTTGGTAGAAATCCACGCACGCGTTCTGCCAAAAGCAGCATTTGCATGCATATCGTGTGGTGTTGCAGAAAACTGCGTCCGCGTCTACCAAAAGATGCATGCGCATGCTTAAAACGCGTTTTGGCACAAATCCATGTGCGGGTGCTAAAAAGAGCAGCATCGGCATGCTTTTCACGTCGTTTGGTAGAAATCCACACGCGCGTTCTGCCAAAAGCACCATTTGCATGCATATCGTGTGGTTTTGCAGAAAACTGCGTCCGCGACTACCAAAAGATGCATGTGCATGCTAAAAACGCGTTTTGGCACAAATCCATGTGCGGGTGCTAAAAAGAGCAGCATCGGCATGCTTTTCACGTCGTCTGGTAGAAATCCACGCGCGCGTTCTGCCAAAAGCACCATTTGCATGCCTATCGTGTGGTTTTGCAGAAAACTGCGTCCGCGTCTACCAAAAGATGCATGCGCATGCTTAAAACGCGCTTTGGCACAAATCCATGTGCGGATGTTAAAAAGAGCAGCATCGGCATGCTTTTCACGTCGTTTGGTAAAAATCCACGCGCGCGTTCGGCCAAAAGCACCATTTGCATGCATATCGTGTGGTTTTGCAGAAAACTGCGTCCGCGTCTACCAAAAGATGCATGCGCATGCTTAAAACGCGTTTTGGCACAAATCCATGTGCGGGTGCTAAAAAGAGCAGCATTGGCATGCTTTTCACGTCGTTTGGTAGAAATCCACACGCGCGTTCTGCCAAAAGCACCATTTGCATGCATATCGTGTGGTTTTGCAGAAAACTGCGTCCGCGTCTACCAAAAGATGCATGTGCATGCTAAAAACGCGTTTTGGCACAAATCCATGTGCGGGTGCTAAAAAGAGCAGCATCGGCATGCTTTTCACGTCGTTTGGTAGAAATCCACGCGCGCGTTCTGCCAAAACCACCATTTGCATGCATATCGTGTGGTTTTGCAGAAAACTGCGTCCGCGTCTACCAAAAGATGCATGCGCATGCTTAAAACGCGCTTTGGCACAAATCCATGTGCGGATGTTAAAAAGAGCAGCATCGGCATGCTTTTCACGTCGTTTGGTAGAAATCCACGCGCGCGTTCTGCCAAAAGCACCATTTGCATGCATATCGTGTGGTTTTGCAGAAAACTGCGTCCGCGTCTACCAAAAGATGCATGCGCATGCTTAAAACGCGTTTTGGCACAAATCCATGTGCGGATGTTAAAAAGAGCAGCATCGGCATGCTTTTCACGTCGTTTGGTAGAAATCTACGCGCGCGTTCTGCCAAAAGCACCATTTGCATGCATATCGTGTGGTTTTGCAGAAAACTGCGTCCGCGTCTACCAAAAGATGCATGCGCATGCTTAAAACGCGCTTTGGCACAAATCCATGTGCGGATGTTAAAAAGAGCATCATCGGCATGCTTTTCACGTCGTTTGGTAGAAATCCACGCGCGCGTTCTGCCAAAAGCACCATTTGCATGCATATCGTGTGGTTTTGCAGAAAACTGCGTCCGCGTCTACCAAAAGATGCATGCGCATGCTTAAAACGCGCTTTGGCACAAATCCATGTGCGGATGTTAAAAAGAGCAGCATCGGCATGCTTTTCATGTCGTTTGGTAGAAATCCACGCGCGCGTTCTGCCAAAAGCACCATTTGCATGCCTATCGTGTGGTTTTGCAGAAAACTGCGTCCGCGTCTACCAAAAGATGCATGCGCATGCTTAAAACGCGCTTTGGCACAAATCCATGTGCGGATGTTAAAAAGAGCAGCATCGGCATGCTTTTCACGTCGTTTGGTAGAAATCCACGCGCGCGTTCTGCCAAAAGCACCATTTGCATGCATATCGTGTGGTTTTGCAGAAAACTGCGTCCGCGTCTACCAAAAGATGCATGCGCATGCTTAAAACGCGTTTTGGCACAAATCCATGTGCGGGTGCTAAAAAGAGCAGCATCGGCATGCTTTTCACGTCGTTTGGTAGAAATCCACACGCGCGTTCTGCCAAAAGCACCATTTGTATGCATATCGTGTGGTTTTGCAGAAAACTGCGTCCGCGTCTACCAAAAGATGCATGTGCATGCTAAAAACGCGTTTTGGCACAAATCCATGTGCGGGTGCTAAAAAGAGCAGCATCGGCATGCTTTTCACGTCGTTTGGTAGAAATCCACGCGCGCGTTCTGCCAAAAGCACCATTTGCATGCCTATCGTGTGGTTTTGCAGAAAACTGCGTCCGCGTCTACCAAAAGATGCATGCGCATGCTTAAAACGCGCTTTGGCACAAATCCATGTGCGGATGTTAAAAAGAGCAGCATCGGCATGCTTTTCACGTCGTTTGGTAGAAATCCACGCGCGCGTTCTGCCAAAAGCACCATTTGCATGCATATCATGTGGTTTTGCAGAAAACTGCGTCCGCGTCTACCAAAAGATGCATGCGCATGCTTAAAACGCGCTTTGGCACAAATCCATGTGCGGATGTTAAAAAGAGCAGCATCGGCATGCTTTTCATGTCGTTTGGTAGAAATCCACGCGCGCGTTCTGCCAAAAGCACCATTTGCATGCATATCGTGTGGTTTTGCAGAAAACTGCGTCCGCGTCTACCAAAAGATGCATGCACATGCTTAAAACGCGTTTTGGCACAAATCCATGTGCGGGTGCTAAAAAGAGCAGCATCGGCATGCTTTTCACGTCGTTTGGTAGAAATCCACACGCGCGTTTTGCCAAAAGCACCATTTGCATGCATATCGTGTGGTTTTGCAGAAAACTGCGTCCGCGTCTACCAAAAGATGCATGTGCATGCTAAAAACGCGTTTTGGCACAAATCCATGTGCGGGTGCTAAAAAGAGCAGCATCGGCATGCTTTTCACGTCGTTTGGTAGAAATCCACACGCGCGTTCTGCCAAAAGCACCATTTGCATGCATATCGTGTGGTTTTGCAGAAAACTGCGTCCGCGTCTACCAAAAGATGCATGTGCATGCTAAAAACGCGTTTTGGCACAAATCCATGTGCGGGTGCTAAAAAGAGCAGCATCGGCATGCTTTTCACGTCGTTTGGTAGAAATCCACGCGCGCGTTCTGCCAAAAGCACCATTTGCATGCCTATCGTGTGGTTTTGCAGAAAACTGCGTCCGCGTCTACCAAAAGATGCATGCGCATGCTTAAAACGCGTTTTGGCACAAATCCATGTGCGGATGATAAAAAGAGCAGCATCGGCATGCTTTTCACGTCGTTTGGTAGAAATCCACGCGCGCGTTCTGCCAAAAGCACCATTTGCATGCATATCGTGTGGTTTTGCAGAAAACTGCGTCCGCGTCTACCAAAAGATGCATGCGCATGCTTAAAACGCGTTTTGGCACAAATCCATGTGCGGATGTTAAAAAGAGCAGCATCGGCATGCTTTTCACGTCGTTTGGTAGAAATCCACGCGCGCGTTCTGCCAAAAGCACCATTTGCATGCATATCGTGTGGTTTTGCAGAAAACTGCGTCCGCGTCTACCAAAAGATGCATGCGCATGCTAAAAACGCGTTTTGGCACAAATCCATGTGCGGGTGCTAAAAAGAGCAGCATCGGCATGCTTTTCACGTCGTTTGGTAGAAATCCACACGCGCGTTCTGCCAAAAGCACCATTTGCATGCATATCGTGTGGTTTTGCAGAAAACTGCGTCCGCGTCTACGAAAAGATGCATGTGCATGCTAAAAACGCGTTTTGGCACAAATCCATGTGCGGGTGCTAAAAAGAGCAGCATCGGCATGCTTTTCACGTCGTTTGGTAGAAATCCACGCGCGCGTTCTGCCAAAAGCACCATTTGCATGCCTATCGTGTGGTTTTGCAGAAAACTGCGTCCGCGTCTACCAAAAGATGCATGCGCATGCTTAAAACGCGCTTTGGCACAAATCCATGTGCGGATGTTAAAAAGAGCAGCATCGGCATGCTTTTCACGTCGTTTGGTAGAAATCCACGCGCGCGTTCTGCCAAAAGCACCATTTGCATGCATATCGTGTGGTTTTGCAGAAAACTGCGTCCGCGTCTACCAAAAGATGCATGTGCATGCTAAAAACGCGTTTTGGCACAAATCCATTTGCGGGTGCTAAAAAGAGCAGCATCGGCATGCTTTTCACGTCGTTTGGTAGAAATCCACGCGCGCATTCTGCCAAAACCACCATTTGCATGCATATCGTGTGGTTTTGCAGAAAACTGCGTCCGCGTCTACCAAAAGATGCATGCGCATGCTTAAAACGCGTTTTGGCACAAATCCATGTGCGGGTGCTAAAAAGAGCAGCATCGGCATGCTTTTCACGTCGTTTGGTAGAAATCCACGCGCGCGTTCTGCCAAAAGCACCATTTGCATGCATATCGTGTGGTTTTGCAGAAAACTGCGTCCGCGTCTACCAAAAGATGCATGCGCATGCTTAAAACGCGTTTTGGCACAAATCCATGTGCGGGTGCTAAAAAGAGCAGCATCGGCATGCTTTTCACGTCGTTTGGTAGAAATCCACACGCGCGTTCTGCCAAAAGCACCATTTGCATGCATATCGTGTGGTTTTGCAGAAAACTGCGTCCGCGTCTACCAATAGATGCATGTGCATGCTAAAAACGCGTTTTGGCACAAATCCATGTGCGGGTGCTAAAAAGAGCAGCATCGGCATGCTTTTCACTTCGTTTGGTAGAAATCCACGCGCGCGTTCTGCCAAAAGCACCATTTGCATGCCTATCGTGTGGTTTTGCAGAAAACTGCGTCCGCGTCTACCAAAAGATGCATGCGCATGCTTAAAACGCGTTTTGGCACAAATCCATGTGCGGATGATAAAAAGAGCAGCATCGGCATGCTTTTCACGTCGTTTGGTAGAAATCCACGCGCGCGTTCTGCCAAAAGCACCATTTGCATGCATATCGTGTGGTTTTGCAGAAAACTGCGTCCGCGTCTACCAAAAGATGCATGCGCATGCTTAAAACGCGTTTTGGCACAAATCCATGTGCGGATGTTAAAAAGAGCAGCATCGGCATGCTTTTCACGTCGTTTGGTAGAAATCCACGCGCGCGTTCTGCCAAAAGCACCATTTGCATGCATATCGTGTGGTTTTGCAGAAAACTGCGTCCGCGTCTACCAAAAGATGCATGCGCATGCTTAAAACGCGTTTTGGCACAAATCCATGTGCGGGTGCTAAAAAGAGCAGCATCGGCATGCTTTTCACGTCGTTTGGTAGAAATCCACACGCGCGTTCTGCCAAAAGCACCATTTGCATGCATATCGTGTGGTTTTGCAGAAAACTGCGTCCGCGTCTACCAAAAGATGCATGTGCATGCTAAAAACGCGTTTTGGCACAAATCCATGTGCGGGTGCTAAAAAGAGCAGCATCGGCATGCTTTTCACGTCGTTTGGTAGAAATCCACGCGCGCGTTCTGCCAAAAGCACCATTTGCATGCCTATCGTGTGGTTTTGCAGAAAACTGCGTCCGCGTCTACCAAAAGATGCATGCGCATGCTTAAAACGCGCTTTGGCACAAATCCATGTGCGGATGTTAAAAAGAGCAGCATCGGCATGCTTTTCACGTCGTTTGGTAGAAATCCACGCGCGCGTTCTGCCAAAAGCACCATTTGCATGCATATCGTGTGGTTTTGCAGAAAACTGCGTCCGCGTCTACCAAAAGATGCATGTGCATGCTAAAAACGTGTTTTGGCACAAATCCATTTGCGGGTGCTAAAAAGAGCAGCATCGGCATGCTTTTCACGTCGTTTGGTAGAAATCCACGCGCGCATTCTGCCAAAACCACCATTTGCATGCATATCGTGTGGTTTTGCAGAAAACTGCGTCCGCGTCTACCAAAAGATGCATGCGCATGCTTAAAACGCGTTTTGGCACAAATCCATGTGCGGGTGCTAAAAAGAGCAGCATCGGCATGCTTTTCACGTCGTTTGGTAGAAATCCACGCGCGCGTTCTGCCAAAAGCACGATTTGCATGCATATCGTGTGGTTTTGCAGAAAACTGCGTCCGCGTCTACCAAAAGATGCATGCGCATGCTTAAAACGCGTTTTGGCACAAATCCATGTGCGGATGTTAAAAAGAGCAGCATCGGCATGCTTTTCACGTCGTTTGGTAGAAATCCACACGCGCGTTCTGCCAAAAGCACCATTTGCATGCATATCGTGTGGTTTTGCAGAAAACTGCGTCCGCGTCTACCAAAAGATGCATGTGCATGCTAAAAACGCGTTTTGGCACAAATCCATGTGCGGGTGCTAAAAAGAGCAGCATCGGCATGCTTTTCACGTCGTTTGGTAGAAATCCACACGCGCGTTCTGCAAAAAGCACCATTTGCATGCATATCGTGTGGTTTTGCAGAAAACTGCGTCCGCGTCTACCAAAAGATGCATGTGCATGCTAAAAACGCGTTTTGGCACAAATCCATGTGCGGGTGCTAAAAAGAGCAGCATCGGCATGCTTTTCACGTCGTTTGGTAGAAATCCATGCGCGCGTTCTGCCAAAAGCACCATTTGCATGCCTATCGTGTGGTTTTGCAGAAAACTGCGTCCGCGTCTACCAAAAGATGCATGCGCATGCTTAAAACGCGTTTTGGCACAAATCCATGTGCGGATGATAAAAAGAGCAGCATCGGCATGCTTTTCACGTCGTTTGGTAGAAATCCACGCGCGCGTTCTGCCAAAAGCACCATTTGCATGCATATCGTGTGGTTTTGCAGAAAACTGCGTCCGCGTCTACCAAAAGATGCATGCGCATGCTTAAAACGCGTTTTGGCACAAATCCATGTGCGGATGTTAAAAAGAGCAGCATCGGCATGCTTTTCACGTCGTTTGGTAGAAATCCACGCGCGCGTTCTGCCAAAAGCACCATTTGCATGCATATCGTGTGGTTTTGCAGAAAACTGCGTCCGCGTCTACCAAAAGATGCATGCGCATGCTTAAAACGCGTTTTGGCACAAATCCATGTGCGGGTGCTAAAAAGAGCAGCATCGGCATGCTTTTCACGTCGTTTGGTAGAAATCCACACGCGCGTTCTGCCAAAAGCACCATTTGCATGCATATCGTGTGGTTTTGCAGAAAACTGCGTCCGCGTCTACCAAAAGATGCATGCGCATGCTTAAAACGCGTTTTGGCACAAATCCATGTACGGGTGCTAAAAAGAGCAGCATCGGCATGCTTTTCACGTCGTTTGGTAGAAATCCACGCGCGCGTTCTGCCAAAAGCACCATTTGCATGCATATCGTGTGGTTTTGCAGAAAACTGCGTCCGCGTCTACCAAAAGATGCATGCGCATGCTTAAAACGCGTTTTGGCACAAATCCATGTGCGGATGTTAAAAAGAGCAGCATCGGCATGCTTTTCATGTCGTTTGGTAGAAATCCACGCGCGCGTTCTGCCAAAAGCACCATTTGCATGCATATCGTGTGGTTTTGCAGAAAACTGCGTCCGCGTCTACCAAAAGATGCATGTGCATGCTAAAAACGCGTTTTGGCACAAATCCATGTGCGGGTGCTAAAAAGAGCAGCATCGGCATGCTTTTCACGTCGTTTGGTAGAAATCCACGCGCGCGTTCTGCCAAAACCACCATTTGCATGCATATCGTGTGGTTTTGCAGAAAACTGCGTCCGCGTCTACCAAAAGATGCATGCACATGCTTAAAACGCGTTTTGGCACAAATCCATGTGCGGGTGCTAAAAAGAGCAGCATCGGCATGCTTTTCACGTCGTTTGGTAGAAATCCACACGCGCGTTCTGCCAAAAGCACCATTTGCATGCATATCGTGTGGTTTTGCAGAAAACTGCGTCCGCGTCTACCAAAAGATGCATGTGCATGCTAAAAACGCGTTTTGGCACAAATCCATGTGCGGGTGCTAAAAAGAGCAGCATCGGCATGCTTTTCACGTCGTTTGGTAGAAATCCACACGGGCGTTCTGCCAAAAGCACCATTTGCATGCATATCGTGTGGTTTTGCAGAAAACTGCGTCCGCGTCTACCAAAAGATGCATGTGCACGCTAAAAACGCGTTTTGGCACAAATCCATGTGCGGGTGCTAAAAAGAGCAGCATCGGCATGCTTTTCACGTCGTTTGGTAGAAATCCACGCGCGCGTTCTGCCAAAAGCACCATTTGCATGCCTATCGTGTGGTTTTGCAGAAAACTGCGTCCGCGTCTACCAAAAGATGCATGCGCATGCTTAAAACGCGTTTTGGCACAAATCCATGTGCGGATGATAAAAAGAGCAGCATCGGCATGCTTTTCACGTCGTTTGGTAGAAATCCACGCGCGCGTTCTGCCAAAAGCACCATTTGCATGCATATCGTGTGGTTTTGCAGAAAACTGCGTCCGCGTCTACCAAAAGATGCATGCGCATGCTTAAAACGCGTTTTGGCACAAATCCATGTGCGGATGTTAAAAAGAGCAGCATCGGCATGCTTTTCACGTCGTTTGGTAGAAATCCACGCGCGCGTTCTGCCAAAAGCACCATTTGCATGCATATCGTGTGGTTTTGCAGAAAACTGCGTCCGCGTCTACCAAAAGATGCATGCGCATGCTTAAAACGCGTTTTGGCACAAATCCATGTGCGGGTGCTAAAAAGAGCAGCATCGGCATGCTTTTCACGTCGTTTGGTAGAAATCCACACGCGCGTTCTGCCAAAAGCACCATTTGCATGCATATCGTGTGGTTTTGCAGAAAACTGCGTCCGCGTCTAACAAAAGATGCATGTGCATGCTAAAAACGCGTTTTGGCACAAATCCATGTGCGGGTGCTAAAAAGAGCAGCATCGGCATGCTTTTCACGTCGTTTGGTAGAAATCCACACGCGCGTTCTGCCAAAAGCACCATTTGCATGCATATCGTGTGGTTTTGCAGAAAACTGCGTCCGCGTCTACCAAAAGATGCATGTGCATGCTAAAAACGCGTTTTGGCACAAATCCATGTGCGGGTGCTAAAAAGAGCAGCATCGGCATGCTTTTCACGTCGTTTGGTAGAAATCCACGCGCGCGTTCTGCCAAAAGCACCATTTGCATGCCTATCGTGTGGTTTTGCAGAAAACTGCGTCCGCGTCTACCAAAAGATGCATGCGCATGCTTAAAACGCGTTTTGGCACAAATCCATGTGCGGATGTTAAAAAGAGCAGCATCGGCATGCTTTTCACGTCGTTTGGTAGAAATCCACGCGCGCGTTCTGCCAAAAGCACCATTTGCATGCATATCGTGTGGTTTTGCAGAAAACTGCGTCCGCGTCTACCAAAAGATGCATGCGCATGCTTAAAACGCGTTTTGGCACAAATCCATGTGCGGGTGCTAAAAAGAGCAGCATCGGCATGCTTTTCACGTCGTTTGGTAGAAATCCACACGCGCGTTCTGCCAAAAGCACCATTTGCATGCCTATCGTGTGGTTTTGCAGAAAACTGCGTCCGCGTCTACCAAAAGATGCATGCGCATGCTTAAAACGCGCTATGGCACAAATCCATGTGCGGATGTTAAAAAGAGCAGCATCGGCATGCTTTTCACGTCGTTTGGTAGAAATCCACGCGCGCGTTCTGCCAAAAGCACCATTTGCATGCATATCGTGTGGTTTTGCAGAAAACTGCGTCCGCGTCTACCAAAAGATGCATGCGCATGCTTAAAACGCGTTTTGACACAAATCCATGTGCGGGTGCTAAAAAGAGCAGCATCGGCATGCTTGTCACGTCGTTTGGTAGAAATCCACACGCGCGTTCTGCCAAAAGCACCATTTGCATGCATATCGTGTGGTTTTGCAGAAAACTGCGTCCGCGTCTACCAAAAGATGCATGTGCATGCTAAAAACGCGTTTTGGCACAAATCCATGTGCGGGTGCTAAAAAGAGCAGCATCGGCATGCTTTTCACGTCGTTTGGTAGAAATCCACGCGCGCGTTCTGCCAAAAGCACCATTTGCATGCCTATCGTGTGGTTTTGCAGAAAACTGCGTCCGCGTCTACCAAAAGATGCATGCGCATGCTTAAAACGCGCTTTGGCACAAATCCATGTGCGGGTGCTAAAAAGAGCAGCATCGGCATGCTTTTCACGTCGTTTGGTAGAAATCCACACGCGCGTTCTGCCAAAAGCACCATTTGCATGCATATCGTGTGGTTTTGCAGAAAACTGCGTCCGCGTCTACCAAAAGATGCATGTGCATGCTAAAAACGCGTTTTGGCACAAATCCATGTGCGGGTGCTAAAAAGAGCAGCATCGGCATGCTTTTCACGTCGTTTGGTAGAAATCCACGCGCGCGTTCTGCCAAAAGCACCATTTGCATGCCTATCGTGTGGTTTTGCAGAAAACTGCGTCCGCGTCTACCAAAAGATGCATGCGCATGCTTAAAACGCGCTTTGGCACAAATCCATGTGCGGATGTTAAAAAGAGCAGCATCGGCATGCTTTTCACGTCGTTTGGTAGAAATCCACGCGCGCGTTCTGCCAAAAGCACCATTTGCATGCATATCGTGTGGTTTTGCAGAAAACTGCGTCCGCGTCTACCAAAAGATGCATGCGCATGCTTAAAACGCGTTTTGGCACAAATCCATGTGCGGGTGCTAAAAAGAGCAGCATCGGCATGCTTTTCACGTCGTTTGGTAGAAATCCACGCGCGCGTTCTGCCAAAAGCGCCATTTGCATGCCTATCGCGTGGTTTTGCAGAAAACTGCGTCCGCGTCTACCAAAAGGTGCATGCGCATGCTTAAAACGCGCTTTGGCACAAATCCATGTGCGGATGTTAAAAAGAGCAGCATCGGCATGCTTTTCACGTCGTTTGGTAGAAATCCACGCGCGCGTTCTGCCAAAAGCACCATTTGCATGCATATCGTGTGGTTTTGCAGAAAACTGCGTCCGCGTCTACCAAAAGATGCATGCGCATGCTTAAAACGCGTTTTGGCACAAATTCATGTGCGGATGTTAAAAAGAGCAGCATCGGCATGCTTTTCACGTCGTTTGGTAGAAATCCACGCGCGCGTTCTGCCAAAAGCACCATTTGCATGCATATCGTGTGGTTTTGCAGAAAACTGCGTCCGCGTCTACCAAAAGATGCATGCGCATGCTTAAAACGCGCTTTGGCACAAATCCATGTGCGGATGTTAAAAAGAGCAGCATCGGCATGCTTTTCATGTCGTTTGGTAGAAATGCACGCGCGCGTTCTGCCAAAAGCACCATTTGCATGCATATCGTGTGGTTTTGCAGAAAACTGCGTCCGCGTCTACCAAAAGATGCATGCGCATGCTTAAAACGCGTTTTGGCACAAATCCATGTGCGGGTGCTAAAAAGAGCAGCATCGGCATGCTTTTCACGTCGTTTGGTAGAAATCCACACGCGTGTTCTGCCAAAAGCACCATTTGCATGCATATCGTGTGGTTTTGCAGAAAACTGCGTCCGCGTCTACCAAAAGATGCATGTGCATGCTAAAAACGCGTTTTGGCACAAATCCATGTGCGGGTGCTAAAAAGAGCAGCATCGGCATGCTTTTCACGTCGTTTGGTAGAAATCCACGCGCGCGTTCTGCCAAAAGCACCATTTGCATGCCTATCGTGTGGTTTTGCAGAAAACTGCGTCCGCGTCTACCAAAAGATGCATGCGCATGCTTAAAACGCGCTTTGGCACAAATCCATGTGCGGATGTTAAAAAGAGCAGCATCGGCATGCTTTTCACGTCGTTTGGTAGAAATCCACGCGCGCGTTCTGCCAAAAGCACCATTTGCATGCATATCGTGTGCTTTTGCAGAAAACTGCGTCCGCGTCTACCAAAAGATGCATGCGCATGCTTAAAACGCGTTTTGGCACAAATCCATGTGCGGATGTTAAAAAGAGCAGCATCGGCATGCTTTTCACGTCGTTTGGTAGAAATCCACGCGCGCGTTCTGGCAAAAGCACCATTTGCATGCATATCGTGTGGTTTTGCAGAAAACTGCGTCCGCGTCTACCAAAAGATGCATGCGCATGCTTAAAACGCGTTTTGGCACAAATCCATGTGCGGGTGCTAAAAAGAGCAGCATCGGCATGCTTTTCACGTCGTTTGGTAGAAATCCACACGCGCGTTCTGCCAAAAGCACCATTTGCATGCATATCGTGTGGTTTTGCAGAAAACTGCGTCCGCGTCTACCAAAAGATGCATGTGCATGCTAAAAACGCGTTTTGGCACAAATCCATGTGCGGGTGCTAAAAAGAGCAGCATCGGCATGCTTTTCACGTCGTTTGGTAGAAATCCACGCGCGCGTTCTGCCAAAAGCACCATTTGCATGCCTATCGTGTGGTTTTGCAGAAAACTGCGTCCGCGTCTACCAAAAGATGCATGCGCATGCTTAAAAACGCGTTTGGCACAAATCCATGTGCGGATGTTAAAAAGAGCAGCATCGGCATGCTTTTCACGTCGTTTGGTAGAAATCCACGCGCGCGTTCTGCCAAAAGCACCATTTGCATGCATATCGTGTGGTTTTGCAGAAAACTGCGTCCGCGTCTACCAAAAGATGCATGCGCATGCTTAAAAACGCGTTTTGGCACAAATCCATGTGCGGATGTTAAAAAGAGCAGCATCGGCATGCTTTTCACGTCGTTTGGTAGAAATCCACGCGCGCGTTCTGCCAAAAGCACCATTTGCATGCATATCGTGTGGTTTTGCAGAAAACTGCGTCCGCGTCTACCAAAAGATGCATGCGCATGCTTAAAACGCGTTTTGGCACAAATCCATGTGCGGGTGCTAAAAAGAGCAGCATCGGCATGCTTTTCACGTCGTTTGGTAGAAATCCACACGCGCGTTCTGCCAGAAGCACCATTTGCATGCATATCGTGTGGTTTTGCAGAAAACTGCGTCCGCGTCTACCAAAAGATGCATGTGCATGCTAAAAACGCGTTTTGGCACAAATCCATGTGCGGGTGCTAAAAAGAGCAGCATCGGCATGCTTTTCACGTCGTTTGGTAGAAATCCACGCGCGCGTTCTGCCAAAAGCACCATTTGCATGCATATCGTGTGGTTTTGCAGAAAACTGCGTCCGCGTCTACCAAAAGATGCATGTGCATGCTAAAAACGCGTTTTGGCACAAATCCATGTGCGGGTGCTAAAAAGAGCAGCATCGGCATGCTTTTCACGTCGTTTGGTAGAAATCCACGCGCGCGTTCTGCCAAAACCACCATTTGCATGCATATCGTGTGGTTTTGCAGAAAACTGCGTCCGCGTCTACCAAAAGATGCATGCGCATGCTTAAAACGCGTTTTGGCACAAATCCATGTGCGGGTGCTAAAAAGAGCAGCATCGGCACGCTTTTCGCGTCGTTTGGTAGAAATCCACGCGCGCGTTCTGCCAAAAGCACCATTTGCATGCATATCGTGTGGTTTTGCAGAAAACTGCGTCCGCGTCTACCAAAAGATGCATGCGCATGCTTAAAACGCGTTTTGGCACAAATCCATGTGCGGATGTTAAAAAGAGCAGCATCGGCATGCTTTTCATGTCGTTTGGTAGAAATCCACGCGCGCGTTCTGCCAAAAGCACCATTTGCATGCATATCGTGTGGTTTTTGCAGAAAACTGCGTCCGCGTCTACCAAAAGATGCATGTGCATGCTAAAAACGCGTTTTGGCACAAATCCATGTGCGGGTGCTAAAAAGAGCAGCATCGGGCATGCTTTTCACGTCGTTTGGTAGAAATCCACACGCGCGTTCTGCCAAAAGCACCATTTGCATGCATATCGTGTGGTTTTGCAGAAAACTGCGTCGCCTCTACCAAAAGATGCATGTGCATGCTAAAAACGCGTTTTGGCACAAATCCATGTGCGGGTGCTAAAAAGAGCAGCATCGGCATGCTTTTCACGTCGGTTGGTAGAAATCCACGCGCGCGTTCTGCCAAAAGCACCATTTGCATGCCTATCGTGTGGTTTTGCAGAAAACTGCGTCCGCGTCTACCAAAAGATGCATGCGCATGCTTAAAACGCGTTTTGGCACAAATCCATGTGCGGATGTTAAAAAGAGCAGCATCGGCATGCTCTTCACGTCGTTTGGTAGAAATCCACGCGCGCGTTCTGCCAAAAGCACCATTTGCATGCATATCGTGTGGTTTTGCAGAAAACTGCGTCCGCGTCTACCAAAAGATGCATGCGCATGCTTAAAACGCGTTTTGGCACAAATCCATGTGCGGGTGCTAAAAAGAGCAGCATCGGCATGCTTTTCACGTCGTTTGGTAGAAATCCACACGCGCGTTCTGCCAAAAGCACCATTTGCATGCATATCGTGTGGTTTTGCAGAAAACTGCGTCCGCGTCTACCAAAAGATGCATGTGCATGTTAAAAACGCGTTTTGGCACAAATCCATGTGCGGGTGCTAAAAAGAGCAGCATCGGCATGCTTTTCACGTCGTTTGGTGGAAATCCACGCGCGCGTTCTGCCAAAAGCACCATTTGCATGCCTATCGTGTGGTTTTGCAGAAAACTGCGTCCGCGTCTACCAAAAGATGCATGCGCATGCTTAAAACGCGTTTTGGCACAAATCCATGTGCGGATGTTAAAATGAGCAGCATCGGCATGCTCTTCACGTCGTTTGGTAGAAATCCACGCGCGCGTTCTGCCAAAAGCACCATTTGCATGCATATCGTGTGGTTTTGCAGAAAACTGCGTCCGCGTCTACCAAAAGATGCATGCGCATGCTTAAAACGCGCTTTGGCACAAATCCATGTGCGGATGTTAAAAAGAGCAGCATCGGCATGCTTTTCATGTCGTTTGGTAGAAATCCACGCGCGCGTTCTGCCAAAAGCACCATTTGCATGCATATCGTGTGGTTTTGCAGGAAACTGCGTCCGCGTCTACCAAAAGATGCATGCGCATGCTTAAAACGCGTTTTGGCACAAATCCATGTGCGGGTGCTAAAAAGAGCAGCATCGGCATGCTTTTCACGTCGTTTGGTAGAAATCCACACGCGCGTTCTGCCAAAAGCACCATTTGCATGCATATCGTGTGGTTTTGCAGAAAACTGCGTCCGCGTCTACCAAAAGATGCATGTGCATGCTAAAAACGCGTTTTGGCACAAATCCATGTGCGGGTGCTAAAAAGAGCAGCATCGGCATGCTTTTCACGTCGTTTGGTAGAAATCCACGCGGCGTTCTGCCAAAAGCACCATTTGCATGCTATCGTGTGGTTTTGCAGAAAACTGCGTCCGCGTCTACCAAAAGATGCATGCGCATGCTTAAAACGCGCTTTGGCACAAATCCATGTGCGGATGTTAAAAAGAGCAGCATCGGCATGCTTTTCACGTCGTTTGGTAGAAATCTACGCGCGCGTTCTGCCAAAAGGCACCATTTGCATGCATATCGTGTGGTTTTGCAGAAAACTGCGTCCGCGTCTACCAAAAGATGCATGCGCATGCTTAAAACGCGTTTTGGCACAAATCCATGTGCGGGTGCTAAAAAGAGCAGCATCGGCATGCTTTTCACGTCGTTTGGTAGAAATCCACACGCGCGTTCTGCCAAAAGCACCATTTGCATGCCTATCGTGTGGTTTTGCAGAAAACTGCGTCCGCGTCTACCAAAAGATGCATGCGCATGCTTAAAACGCGCTATGGCACAAATCCATGTGCGGATGTTAAAAAGAGCAGCATCGGCATGCTTTTCACGTCGTTTGGTAGAAATCCACGCGCGCGTACTGCCAAAAGCACCATTTGCATGCATATCGTGTGGTTTTGCAGAAAACTGCGTCCGCGTCTACCAAAAGATGCATGCGCATGCTTAAAACGCGTTTTGGCACAAATCCATGTGCGGGTGCTAAAAAGAGCAGCATCGGCATGCTTTTCACGTCGTTTGGTAGAAATCCACACGCGCGTTCTGCCAAAAGCACCATTTGCATGCATATCGTGTGGTTTTGCAGAAAACTGCGTCCGCGTCTACCAAAAGATGCATGTGCATGCTAAAAACGCGTTTTGGCACAAATCCATGTGCGGGTGCTAAAAAAGAGCAGCATCGGCATGCTTTTCACGTCGTTTGGTAGAAATCCACGCGCGCGTTCTGCCAAAAGCACCATTTGCATGCCTATCGTGTGGTTTTGCAGAAAACTGCGTCCGCGTCTACCAAAAGATGCATGCGCATGCTTAAAACGCGCTTTGGCACAAATCCATGTGCGGATGTTAAAAAGAGCAGCATCGGCATGCTTTTCACGTCGTTTGGTAGAAATCCACGCGCGCGTTCTGCCAAAAGCACCATTTGCATGCATATCGTGTGGTTTTGCAGAAAACTGCGTCCGCGTCTACCAAAAGATGCATGCGCATGCTTAAAACGCGTTTTGGCACAAATCCATGTGCGGGTGCTAAAAAGAGCAGCATTGGCATGCTTTTCACGTCGTTTGGTAGAAATCCACACGCGCGTTCTGCCAAAAGCACCATTTGCATGCATATCGTGTGGTTTTGCAGAAAACTGCGTCCGCGTCTACCAAAAGATGCATGTGCATGCTAAAAACGCGTTTTGGCACAAATCCATGTGCGGGTGCTAAAAAGAGCAGCATCGGCATGCTTTTCACGTCGTTTGGTAGAAATCCACGCGCGCGTTCTGCCAAAACCACCATTTGCATGCATATCGTGTGGTTTTGCAGAAAACTGCGTCCGCGTCTACCAAAAGATGCATGCGCATGCTTAAAACGCGTTTTGGCACAAATCCATGTGCGGGTGCTAAAAAGAGCAGCATCGGCATGCTTTTCACGTCGTTTGGTAGAAATCCACGCGCGCGTTCTGCCAAAAGCGCCATTTGCATGCCTATCGTGTGGTTTTGCAGAAAACTGCGTCCGCGTCTACCAAAAGATGCATGCGCATGCTTAAAACGCGCTTTGGCACAAATCCATGTGCGGATGTTAAAAAGAGCAGCATCGGCATGCTTTTCACGTCGTTTGGTAGAAATCCACGCGCGCGTTCTGCCAAAAGCACCATTTGCATGCATATCGTGTGGTTTTGCAGAAAACTGCGTCCGCGTCTACCAAAAGATGCATGCGCATGCTTAAAACGCGTTTTGGCACAAATCCATGTGCGGATGTTAAAAATAGCAGCATCGGCATGCTTTTCACGTCGTTTGGTAGAAATCCACGCGCGCGTTCTGCCAAAAGCACCATTTGCATGCATATCGTGTGGTTTTGCAGAAAACTGCGTCCGCGTCTACCAAAAGATGCATGCGCATGCTTAAAACGCGCTTTGGCACAAATCCATGTGCGGATGTTAAAAAGAGCATCATCGGCATGCTTTTCACGTCGTTTGGTAGAAATCCACGCGCGCGTTCTGCCAAAAGCACCATTTGCATGCATATCGTGTGGTTTTGCAGAAAACTGCGTCCGCGTCTACCAAAAGATGCATGCGCATGCTTAAAACGCGTTTTGGCACAAATCCATGTGCGGATGTTAAAAATAGCAGCATCGGCATGCTTTTCACGTCGTTTGGTAGAAATCCACGCGCGCGTTCTGCCAAAAGCACCATTTGCATGCATATCGTGTGGTTTTGCAGAAAACTGCGTCCGCGTCTACCAAAAGATGCATGCGCATGCTTAAAACGCGTTTTGGCACAAATCCATGTGCGGGTGCTAAAAAGAGCAGCATCGGCATGCTTTTCACGTCGTTTGGTAGAAATCCACACGCGCGTTCTGCCAAAAGCACCATTTGCATGCATATCGTGTGGTTTTGCAGAAAACTGCGTCCGCGTCTACCAAAAGATGCATGTGCATGCTAAAAACGCGTTTTGGCACAAATCCATGTGCGGGTGCTAAAAAGAGCAGCATCGGCATGCTTTTCACGTCGTTTGGTAGAAATCCACGCGCGCGTTCTGCCAAAAGCACCATTTGCATGCCTATCGTGTGGTTTTGCAGAAAACTGCGTCCGCGTCTACCAAAAGATGCATGCGCATGCTTAAAACGCGCTTTGGCACAAATCCATGTGCGGATGTTAAAAAGAGCAGCATCGGCATGCTTTTCACGTCGTTTGGTAGAAATCCACGCGCGCGTTCTGCCAAAAGCACCATTTGCATGCATATCGTGTGGTTTTGCAGAAAACTGCGTCCGCATCTACCAAAAGATGCATGCGCATGCTTAAAACGCGCTTTGGCACAAATCCATGTGCGGATGTTAAAAAGAGCAGCATCGGCATGCTTTTCATGTCGTTTGGTAGAAATCCACGCGCGCGTTCTGCCAAAAGCACCATTTGCATGCATATCGTGTGGTTTTGCAGAAAACTGCGTCCGCGTCTACCAAAAGATGCATGCACATGCTTAAAACGCGTTTTGGCACAAATCCATGTGCGGGTGCTAAAAAGAGCAGCATCGGCATGCTTTTCACGTCGTTTGGTAGAAATCCACACGCGCGTTCTGCCAAAAGCACCATTTGCATGCATATCGTGTGGTTTTGCAGAAAACTGCGTCCGCGTCTACCAAAAGATGCATGTGCATGCTAAAAACGCGTTTTGGCACAAATCCATGTGCGGGTGCTAAAAAGAGCAGCATCGGCATGCTTTTCACGTCGTTTGGTAGAAATCCACACGCGCGTTCTGCCAAAAGCACCATTTGCATGCATATCGTGTGGTTTTGCAGAAAACTGCGTCCGCGTCTACCAAAAGATGCATGTGCATGCTAAAAACGCGTTTTGGCACAAATCCATGTGCGGGTGCTAAAAAGAGCAGCATCGGCATGCTTTTCACGTCGTTTGGTAGAAATCCACGCGCGCGTTCTGCCAAAAGCACATTTGCATGCCTATCGTGTGGTTTTGCAGAAAACTGCGTCCGCGTCTACCAAAAGATGCATGCGCATGCTTAAAACGCGTTTTGGCACAAATCCATGTGCGGATGTTAAAAAGAGCAGCATCGGCATGCTTTTCACGTCGTTTGGTAGAAATCCACGCGCGCGTTCTGCAAACGCACCATTTGCATGCATATCGTGTGGTTTTGCAGAAAACTGCGTCCGCGTCTACCAAAAGATGCATGCGCATGCTTAAAACGCGTTTTGGCACAAATCCATGTGCGGATGTTAAAAAGAGCAGCATCGGCATGCTTTTCACGTCGTTTGGTAGAAATCCACGCGCGCGTTCTGCCAAAAGCACCATTTGCATGCATATCGTGTGGTTTTGCAGAAAACTGCGTCCGCGTCTACCAAAAGATGCATGCGCATGCTTAAAACGCGTTTTGGCACAAATCCATGTGCGGGTGCTAAAAAGAGCAGCATCGGCATGCTTTTCACGTCGTTTGGTAGAAATCCACACGCGCGTTCTGCCAAAAGCACCATTTGCATGCATATCGTGTGGTTTTGCAGAAAACTGCGTCCGCGTCTACCAAAAGATGCATGTGCATGCTAAAAACGCGTTTTGGCACAAATCCATGTGCGGGTGCTAAAAAGAGCAGCATCGGCATGCTTTTCACGTCGTTTGGTAGAAATCCACGCGCGCGTTCTGCCAAAAGCACCATTTGCATGCCTATCGTGTGGTTTTGCAGAAAACTGCGTCCGCGTCTACCAAAAGATGCATGCGCATGCTTAAAACGCGCTTTGGCACAAATCCATGCGCGGATGTTAAAAAGAGCAGCATCGGCATGCTTTTCACGTCGTTTGGTAGAAATCCACGCGCGCGTTCTGCCAAAAGCACCATTTGCATGCATATCGTGTGGTTTTGCAGAAAACTGCGTCCGCGTCTACCAAAAGATGCATGTGCATGCTAAAAACGCGTTTTGGCACAAATCCATGTGCGGGTGCTAAAAAGAGCAGCATCGGCATGCTTTTCACGTCGTTTGGTAGAAATCCACGCGCGCGTTCTGCCGAAACCACCATTTGCATGCATATCGTGTGGTTTTGCAGAAAACTGCGTCCGCGTCTACCAAAAGATGCATGCGCATGCTTAAAACGCGTTTTGGCACAAATCCATGTGCGGGTGCTAAAAAGAGCAGCATCGGCATGCTTTTCACGTCGTTTGGTAGAAATCCACGCGCGCGTTCTGCCAAAAGCACCATTTGTATGCATATCGTGTGGTTTTGCAGAAAACTGCGTCCGCGTCTACCAAAAGATGCATGCGCATGCTTAAAACGCGTTTTGGCACAAATCCATGTGCGGGTGCTAAAAAGAGCAGCATCGGCATGCTTTTCACGTCGTTTGGTCAGAAATCCACACGCGCGTTCTGCCAAAAGCACCATTTGCATGCCTATCGTGTGGTTTTGCAGAAAACTGCGTCCGCGTCTACCAAAAGATGCATGCGCATGCTTAAAACGCGCTACGGCACAAATCCATGTGCGGATGTTAAAAAGAGCAGCATCGGCATGCTTTTCACGTCGTTTGGTAGAAATCCACGCGCGCGTTCTGCCAAAAGCACCATTTGCATGCATATCGTGTGGTTTTGCAGAAAACTGCGTCCGCGTCTACCAAAAGATGCATGCGCATGCTTAAAACGCGTTTTGGCACAAATCCATGTGCGGGTGCTAAAAAGAGCAGCATCGGCATGCTTTTCACGTCGTTTGGTAGAAATCCACACGCGCGTTCTGCCAAAAGCACCATTTGCATGCATATCGTGTGGTTTTGCAGAAAACTGCGTCCGCGTCTACCAAAAGATGCATGTGCATGCTAAAAACGCGTTTTGGCACAAATACATGTGCGGGTGCTAAAAAGAGCAGCATCGGCATGCTTTTCACGTCGTTTGGTAGAAATCCACGCGCGCGTTCTGCCAAAAGCACCATTTGCATGCCTATCGTGTGGTTTTGCAGAAAACTGCGTCCGCGTCTACCAAAAGATGCATGCGCATGCTTAAAACGCGCTTTGGCACAAATCCATGTGCGGGTGCTAAAAAGAGCAGCATCGGCATGCTTTTCACGTCGTTTGGTAGAAATCCACACGCGCGTTCTGCCAAAAGCACCATTTGCATGCATATCGTGTGGTTTTGCAGAAAACTGCGTCCGCGTCTACCAAAAGATGCATGTGCATGCTAAAAACGCGTTTTGGCACAAATCCATGTGCGGGTGCTAAAACGAGCAGCATCGGCATGCTTTTCTCGTCGTTTGGTAGAAATCCACGCGCGCGTTCTGCCAAAAGCACCATTTGCATGCCTATCGTGTGGTTTTGCAGAAAACTGCGTCCGCGTCTACCAAAAGATGCATGCGCATGCTTAAAACGCGCTTTGGCACAAATCCATGTGCGGATGTTAAAAAGAGCAGCATCGGCATGCTTTTCACGTCGTTTGGTAGAAATCCACGCGCGCGTTCTGCCAAAAGCACCATTTGCATGCATATCGTGTGGTTTTGCAGAAAACTGCGTCCGCGTCTACCAAAAGATGCATGCGCATGCTTAAAACGCGTTTTGGCACAAATTCATGTGCGGGTGCTAAAAAGAGCAGCATCGGCATGCTTTTCACGTCGTTTGGTAGAAATCCACACGCGCGTTCTGCCAAAAGCACCATTTGCATGCATATCGTGTGGTTTTGCAGAAAACTGCGTCCGCGTCTACCAAAAGATGCATGTGCATGCTAAAAACGCGTTTTGGCACAAATCCATGTGCGGGTGCTAAAAGAGCAGCATCGGCATGCTTTTCACGTCGTTTGGTAGAAATCCACGCGCGCGTTCTGCCAAAACCACCATTTGCATGCATATCGTGTGGTTTTGCAGAAAACTGCGTCCGCGTCTACCAAAAGATGCATGCGCATGCTTAAAACGCGTTTTGGCACAAATCCATGTGCGGGTGCTAAAAAGAGCAGCATCGGCATGCTTTTCACGTCGTTTGGTAGAAATCCACGCGCGCGTTCTGCCAAAAGCGCCATTTGCATGCCTATCGTGTGGTTTTGCAGAAAACTGCGTCCGCGTCTACCAAAAGGTGCATGCGCATGCTTAAAACGCGCTTTGGCACAAATCCATGTGCTGATGTTAAAAAGAGCAGCATCGGCATGCTTTTCACGTCGTTTGGTAGAAATCCACGCGCGCGTTCTGCCAAAAGCACCATTTGCATGCATATCGTGTGGTTTTGCAGAAAACTGCGTCCGCGTCTACCAAAAGATGCATGCGCATGCTTAAAACGCGTTTTGGCACAAATTCATGTGCGGATGTTAAAAAGAGCAGCATCGGCATGCTTTTCACGTCGTTTGGTAGAAATCCACGCGCGCGTTCTGCCAAAAGCACCATTTGCATGCATATCGTGTGGTTTTGCAGAAAACTGCGTCCGCGTCTACCAAAAGATGCATGCGCATGCTTAAAACGCGCTTTGGCACAAATCCATGTGCGGATGTTAAAAAGAGCAGCATCGGCATGCTTTTCATGTCGTTTGGTAGAAATCCACGCGCGCGTTCTGCCAAAAGCACCATTTGCATGCATATCGTGTGGTTTTGCAGAAAACTGCGTCCGCGTCTACCAAAAGATGCATGCGCATGCTTAAAACGCGTTTTGGCACAAATCCATGTGCGGGTGCTAAAAAGAGCAGCATCGGCATGCTTTTCACGTCGTTTGGTAGAAATCCACACGCGTGTTCTGCCAAAAGCACCATTTGCATGCATATCGTGTGGTTTTGCAGAAAACTGCGTCCGCGTCTACCAAAAGATGCATGTGCATGCTAAAAACGCGTTTTGGCACAAATCCATGTGCGGGTGCTAAAAAGAGCAGCATCGGCATGCTTTTCACGTCGTTTGGTAGAAATCCATGCGCGCGTTCTGCCAAAAGCACCATTTGCATGCCTATCGTGTGGTTTTGCAGAAAACTGCGTCCGCGTCTACCAAAAGATGCATGCGCATGCTTAAAACGCGCTTTGGCACAAATCCATGTGCGGATGTTAAAAAGAGCAGCATCGGCATGCTTTTCACGTCGTTTGGTAGAAATCCACGCGCGCGTTCTGCCAAAAGCACCATTTGCATGCATATCGTGTGCTTTTGCAGAAAACTGCGTCCGCGTCTACCAAAAGATGCATGCGCATGCTTAAAACGCGTTTTGGCACAAATCCATGTGCGGGTGCTAAAAAGAGCAGCATCAGCATGCTTTTCGCGTCGTTTGGTAGAAATCCACGCGCGCGTTCTGCCAAAAGCACCATTTGCATGCATATCGTGTGGTTTTGCAGAAAACTGCGTCCGCGTCTACCAAAAGATGCATGCGCATGCTTAAAACGCGTTTTGGCACAAATCCATGTGCGGATGTTAAAAAGAGCAGCATCGGCATGCTTTTCATGTCGTTTGGTAGAAATCCACGCGCGCGTTCTGCCAAAAGCACCATTTGCATGCATATCGTGTGGTTTTGCAGAAAACTGCGTCCGCGTCTACCAAAAGATGCATGCACATGCTTAAAACGCGTTTTGGCACAAATCCATGTGCGGGTGCTAAAAAGAGCAGCATCGGCATGCTTTTCACGTCGTTTGGTAGAAATCCACGCGCGCGTTCTGCCAAAAGCACCATTTGCATGCATATTGTGTGGTTTTGCAGAAAACTGCGTCCGCGTCTACCAAAAGATGCATGTGCATGCTAAAAACGCGTTTTGGCACAAATCCATGTGCGGGTGCTAAAAAGAGCAGCATCGGCATGCTTTTCACGTCGTTTGGTAGAAATCCACACGCGCGTTCTGCCAAAAGCACCATTTGCATGCATATCGTGTGGTTTTGCAGAAAACTGCGTCCGCGTCTACCAAAAGATGCATGTGCATGCTAAAAACGCGTTTTGGCACAAATCCATGTGCGGGTGCTAAAAAGAGCAGCATCGGCATGCTTTTCACGTCGTTTGGTAGAAATCCACGCGCGCGTTCTGCCAAAAGCACCATTTGCATGCCTATCGTGTGGTTTTGCAGAAAACTGCGTCCGCGTCTACCAAAAGATGCATGCGCATGCTTAAAACGCGTTTTGGCACAAATCCATGTGCGGATGTTAAAAAGAGCAGCATCGGCATGCTTTTCACGTCGTTTGGTAGAAATCCACGCGCGCGTTCTGCCAAAAGCACCATTTGCATGCATATCGTGTGGTTTTGCAGAAAACTGCGTCCGCGTCTACCAAAAGATGCATGCGCATGCTTAAAACGCGTTTTGGCACAAATCCATGTGCGGGTGCTAAAAAGAGCAGCATCGGCATGCTTTTCACGTCGTTTGGTAGAAATCCACACGCGCGTTCTGCCAAAAGCACCATTTGCATGCCTATCGTGTGGTTTTGCAGAAAGCTGCGTCCGCGTCTACCAAAAGATGCATGCGCATGCTTAAAACGCGCTATGGCACAAATCCATGTGCGGATGTTAAAAAGAGCAGCATCGGCATGCTTTTCACGTCGTTTGGTAGAAATCCACGCGCGCGTTCTGCCAAAAGCACCATTTGCATGCATATCGTGTGGTTTTGCAGAAAACTGCGTCCGCGTCTACCAAAAGATGCATGCGCATGCTTAAACGCGTTTTGGCACAAATCCATGTGCGGGTGCTAAAAAGAGCAGCATCGGCATGCTTTTCACGTCGTTTGGTAGAAATCCACACGCGCGTTCTGCCAAAAGCACCATTTGCATGCATATCGTGTGGTTTTGCAGAAAGCTGCGTCCGCGTCTACCAAAAGATGCATGTGCATGCTAAAAACGCGTTTTGGCACAAATCCATGTGCGGGTGCTAAAAAGAGCAGCATCGGCATGCTTTTCACGTCGTTTGGTAGAAAACCACGCGCGCGTTCTGCCAAAAGCACCATTTGCATGCCTATCGTGTGGTTTTGCAGAAACTCCATCAGCGCTGTCCTGTGTGTTCCTGCCTTCTGTCGTCGTTTTTTTCGCGCTGCCCCTTCAAGATGTTCAACCAGTACCAACTCGCCAAATGTCGATCCTTCTACAGAAAACTGCGTCCGCGTCTACCAAAAGATGCATGCGCATGCTTAAAACGCGCTTTGGCACAAATCCATGTGCGGGTGCTAAAAAGAGCAGCATCGGCATGCTTTTCACGTCGTTTGGTAGAAATCCACACGCGCGTTCTGCCAAAAGCACCATTTGCATGCATATCGTGTGGTTTTGCAGAAACTGCGTCCGCGTCTACCAAAAGATGCATGCGCATGCTTAAAACGCGCTTTGGCACAAATCCATGTGCGGATGTTAAAAAGAGCAGCATCGGCATGCTTTTCACGTCGTTTGGTAGAAATCCACGCGCGCGTTCTGCCAAAAGCACCATTTGCATGCATATCGTGTGGTTTTGCAGAAAACTGCGTCCGCGTCTACCAAAAGATGCATGCGCATGCTTAAAACGCGTTTTGGCACAAATCCATGTGCGGGGTGCTAAAAAGAGCAGCATCGGCATGCTTTTCACGTCGTTTGGTAGAAATCCACACGCGCGTTCTGCCAAAAGCACCATTTGCATGCATATCGTGTGGTTTTGCAGAAAACTGCGTCCGCGTCTACCAAAAGATGCATGTGCATGCTAAAAACGCGTTTTGGCACAAATCCATGTGCGGGTGCTAAAAAGAGCAGCATCGGCATGCTTTTCACGTCGTTTGGTAGAAATCCACGCGCGCGTTCTGCCAAAACCACCATTTGCATGCATATCGTGTGGTTTTGCAGAAAACTGCATCCGCGTCTACCAAAAGATGCATGCGCATGCTTAAAACGCGTTTTGGCACAAATCCATGTGCGGGTGCTAAAAAGAGCAGCATCGGCATGCTTTTCACGTCGTTTGGTAGAAATCCACGCGCGCGTTCTGCCAAAAGCGCCATTTGCATGCCTATCGTGTGTTTTGCAGAAAACTGCGTCCGCGTCTACCAAAAGATGCATGCGCATGCTTAAAACGCGCTTTGGCACAAATCCATGTGCGTATGTTAAAAAGAGCAGCATCGGCATGCTTTTCACGTCGTTTGGTAGAAATCCACGCGCGCGTTCTGCCAAAAAGCACCATTTGCATGCATATCGTGTGGTTTTGCAGAAAACTGCGTCCGCGTCTACCAAAAGATGCATGCGCATGCTTAAAACGCGTTTTGGCACAAATTCATGTGCGGATGTTAAAAAGAGCAGCATCGGCATGCTTTTCACGTCGTTTGTAGAAATCCACGCGCGCGTTCTGCCAAAAGCACCATTTGCATGCATATCGTGTGGTTTTGCAGAAAACTGCGTCCGCGTCTACCAAAAGATGCATGCGCATGCTTAAAACGCGCTTTGGCACAAATCCATGTGCGGATGTTAAAAAGAGCAGCATCGGCATGCTTTTCATGTCGTTTGGTAGAAATCCACGCGCGCGTTCTGCCAAAAGCACCATTTGCATGCATATCGTGTGGTTTTGCAGAAAACTGCGTCCGCGTCTACAAAAGATGCATGCGCATGCTTAAAACGCGTTTTGGCTCAAATCCATGTGCGGGTGCTAAAAAGAGCAGCATCGCATGCTTTTCACGTCGTTTGGTAGAAATCCACACGCGTGTTCTGCCAAAAGCACCATTTGCATGCATATCGTGTGGTTTTGCAGAAAACTGCGTCCGCGTCTACCAAAAGATGCATGTGCATGCTAAAAACGCGTTTTGGCACAAATCCATGTGCGGGTGCTAAAAAGAGCAGCATCGGCATGCTTTTCACGTCGTTTGGTAGAAATCCACGCGCGCGTTCTGCCAAAAGCACCATTTGCATGCCTATCGTGTGGTTTTGCAGAAAACTGCGTCCGCGTCTACCAAAAGATGCATGCGCATGCTTAAAACGCGCTTTGGCACAAATCCATGTGCGGATGTTAAAAAGAGCAGCATCGGCATGCTTTTCACGTCGTTTGGTAGAAATCCACGCGCGCGTTCTGCCAAAAGCACCATTTGCATGCATATCGTGTGGTTTTGCAGAAAACTGCGTCCGCGTCTACAAAAGATGCATGCGCATGCTTAAAACGCGTTTTGGCTCAAATCCATGTGCGGGTGCTAAAAAGAGCAGCATCGGCATGCTTTTCACGTCGTTTGGTAGAAATCCACACGCGTGTTCTGCCAAAAGCACCATTTGCATGCATATCGTGTGGTTTTGCAGAAAACTGCGTCCGCGTCTACAAAAGATGCATGTGCATGCTAAAAACGCGTTTTGGCACAAATCCATGTGCGGGTGCTAAAAAGAGCAGCATCGGCATGCTTTTCACGTCGTTTGGTAGAAATCCACGCGCGCGTTCTGCCAAAAGCACCATTTGCATGCCTATCGTGTGGTTTTGCAGAAAACTGCGTCCGCGTCTACCAAAAGATGCATGCGCATGCTTAAAAACGCGCTTTGGCACAAATCCATGTGCGGATGTTAAAAAGAGCAGCATCGGCATGCTTTTCACGTCGTTTGGTAGAAATCCACGCGCGCGTTCTGCCAAAAGCACCATTTGCATGCATATCGTGTGCTTTTGCAGAAAACTGCGTCCGCGTCTACCAAAAGATGCATGCGCATGCTTAAAACGCGTTTTGGCACAAATCCATGTGCGGATGTTAAAAAGAGCAGCATCGGCATGCTTTTCACGTCGTTTGGTAGAAATCCACGCGCGCGTTCTGCCAAAAGCACCATTTGCATGCATATCGTGTGGTTTTGCAGAACACTGCGTCCGCGTCTACCAAAAGATGCATGTGCATGCTAAAAACGCGTTTTGGCA
>NW_027460439.1:0-79197 GCF_050947875.1 Dermacentor variabilis | reverse complement strand
GTGGTTTTGCAGAAAACTGCGTCCGCGTCTACCAAAAGATGCATGCGCATGCTTAAAACGCGCTTTGGCACAAATCCATGTGCGGATGTTAAAAAGAGCAGCATCGGCATGCTTTTCACGTCGTTTGGTAGAAATCCACACGCGCGTTCTGCCAAAAGCACCATTTGCATGCATATCGTGTGGTTTTGCAGAAAACTGCGTCCGCGTCTACCAAAAGATGCATGTGCATGCTAAAAACGCGTTTTGGCACAAATCCATGTGCGGATGTTAAAAAGAGCAGCATCGGCATGCTTTTCACGTCGTTTGGTAGAAATCCACACGCGCGTTCTGCCAAAAGCACCATTTGCATGCATATCGTGTGGTTTTGCAGAAAACTGCGTCCGCGTCTACCAAAAGATGCATGCGCATGCTTAAAACGCGCTTTGGCACAAATCCATGTGCGGATGTTAAAAAGAGCAGCATCGGCATGCTTTTCACGTCGTTTGGTAGAAATCCACACGCGCGTTCTGCCAAAAGCACCATTTGCATGCATATCGTGTGGTTTTGCAGAAAACTGCGTCCGCGTCTACAAAAGTTGCATGTGCATGCTAAAAACGCGTTTTGGCACAAATCCATGGGCGGATGTTAAAAAGAGCAGCGTCGGCATGCTTTTCACGTCGTTTGGTAGAAATCCACACGCGCGTTCTGCCAAAAGCACCATTTGCATGCATATCGTGTGGTTTTGCAGAAAACTGCGTCCGCGTCTACCAAAGATGCATGTGCATGCTAAAAAACGCGTTTTGGCACAAATCCATGTGCGGGTGCTAAAAAGAGCAGCATCGGCATGCTTTTCACGTCGTTTGGTAGAAATCCATGCGCGCGTTCTGCCAAAAGCACCATTTGCATGCCTATCGTGTGGTTTTGCAGAAAACTGCGTCCGCGTCTACCAAAAGATGCATGCGCATGCTTAAAACGCGTTTTGGCACAAATCCATGTGCGGATGTTAAAAAGAGCAGCATCGGCATGCTTTTCACGTCGTTTGGTAGAAATCCACGCGCGCGTTCTGCCAAAAGCACCATTTGCATGCATATCGTGTGGTTTTGCAGAAAACTGCGTCCGCGTCTACCAAAAGATGCATGCGCATGCTTAAAACGCGTTTTGGCACAAATCCATGTACGGGTGCTAAAAGAGCAGCATCGGCATGCTTTTCACGTCGTTTGGTAGAAATCCACACGCGCGTTCTGCAAAAAGCACCATTTGCATGCCTATCGTGTGGTTTTGCAGAAAACTGCGTCCGCGTCTACCAAAAGATGCATGCGCATGCTTAAAACGCGTTTTGGCACAAATCCATGTGCGGGTGCTAAAAAGAGCAGCATCGGCATGCTTTTCACGTCGTTTGGTAGAAATCCACACGCGCGTTCTGCAAAAGCACCATTTGCATGCCTATCGTGTGGTTTTGCAGAAAACTGCGTCTACCAAAAGATGCATGCGCATGCTTAAAACGCGTTTTGGCACAAATCCATGTGCGGATGTTAAAAAGAGCAGCATCGGCATGCTTTTCACGTCGTTTGGTAGAAATCCACGCGCGCGTTCTGCCAAAAGCACCATTTGCATGCATATCGTGTGGTTTTGCAGAAAACTGCGTCCGCGTCTACCAAAAGATGCATGTGCATGCTAAAAACGCGTTTTGGCACAAATCCATGTGCGGATGTTAAAAAGAGCAGCATCGGCATGCTTTTCACGTCGTTTGGTAGAAATCCACGCGCGCGTTCTGCCAAAAGCACCATTTGCATGCATATCGTGTGGTTTTGCAGAAAACTGCGTCCGCGTCTACCAAAAGATGCATGCGCATGCTTAAAACGTGTTTTGGCACAAATCCATGTGCGGGTGCTAAAAGAGCAGCATCGGCATGCTTTTCACGTCGTTTGGTAGAAATCACACGCGCGTTCTGCCAAAAGCACCATTTGCATGCCTATCGTGTGGTTTGCAGAAAACTGCGTCCGCGTCTACCAAAAGATGCATGCGCATGCTTAAAACGCGTTTTGGCACAAATCCATGTGCGGATGTTAAAAAGAGCAGCATCGGCATGCTTTTCACGTCGTTTGGTAGAAATCCACGCGCGCGTTCTGCCAAAAGCACCATTTGCATGCATATCGTGTGGTTTTGCAGAAAACTGCGTCCGCGTCTACCAAAAGATGCATGCGCATGCTTAAAACGCGTTTTGGCACAAATCCATGTGCGGGTGCTAAAAAGAGCAGCATCGGCATGCTTTTCACGTCGTTTGGTAGAAATCCACACGCGCGTTCTGCCAAAAGCACCATTTGCATGCCTATCGTGTGGTTTTGCAGAAAACTGCGTCCGCGTCTACCAAAAGATGCATGCGCATGCTTAAAACGCGCTTTGGCACAAATCCATGTGCGGATGTTAAAAAGAGCAGCATCGGCATGCTTTTCACGTCGTTTGGTAGAAATCCACGCGCGCGTTCTGCCAAAAGCACCATTTGCATGCATATCGTGTGGTTTTGCAGAAAACTGCGTCCGCGTCTACCAAAAGATGCATGCGCATGCTTAAAACGCGTTTTGGCACAAATCCATGTGCGGGTGCTAAAAAGAGCAGCATCGGCATGCTTTTCACGTCGTTTGGTAGAAATCCACACGCGCGTTCTGCAAAAAGCACCATTTGCATGCCTATCGTGTGGTTTTGCAGAAAACTGCGTCTACCAAAAGATGCATGCGCATGCTTAAAACGCGTTTTGGCACAAATCCATGTGCGGATGTTAAAAAGAGCAGCATCGGCATGCTTTTCACGTCGTTTGGTAGAAATCCACGCGCGCGTTCTGCCAAAAGCACCATTTGCATGCATATCGTGTGGTTTTGCAGAAAACTGCGTCCGCGTCTACCAAAAGATGCATGCGCATGCTTAAAACGCGTTTTGGCACAAATCCATGTGCGGGTGCTAAAAAGAGCAGCATCGGCATGCTTTTCACGTCGTTTGGTAGAAATCCACACGCGCGTTCTGCCAAAAGCACCATTTGCATGCCTATCGTGTGGTTTTGCAGAAAACTGCGTCCGCGTCTACCAAAAGATGCATGCGCATGCTTAAAACGCGCTTTGGCACAAATCCATGTGCGGATGTTAAAAAGAGCAGCATCGGCATGCTTTTCACGTCGTTTGGTAGAAATCCACACGCGCGTTCTGCCAAAAGCACCATTTGCATGCATATCGTGTGGTTTTGCAGAAAACTGCGTCCGCGTCTACCAAAAGATGCATGCGCATGCTTAAAACGCGCTTTGGCACAAATCCATGTGCGGATGTTAAAAAGAGCAGCATCGGCATGCTTTTCACGTCGTTTGGTAGAAATCCACGCGCGCGTTCTGCCAAAAGCACCATTTGCATGCATATCGTGTGGTTTTGCAGAAAACTGCGTCCGCGTCTACCAAAAGATGCATGCGCATGCTTAAAACGCGTTTTGGCACAAATCCATGTGCGGGTGCTAAAAAGAGCAGCATCGGCATGCTTTTCACGTCGTTTGGTAGAAATCCACACGCGCGTTCTGCCAAAAGCACCATTTGCATGCATATCGTGTGGTTTTGCAGAAAACTGCGTCCGCGTCTACCAAAAGATGCATGCGCATGCTTAAAACGCGTTTTGGCACAAATCCATGTGCGGGTGCTAAAAAGAGCAGCATCGGCATGCTTTTCACGTCGTTTGGTAGAAATCCACACGCGCGTTCTGCCAAAAGCACCATTTGCATGCATATCGTGTGGTTTTGCAGAAAACTGCGTCCGCGTCTACCAAAAGATGCATGCGCATGCTTAAAACGCGCTTTGGCACAAATCCATGTGCGGGTGCTAAAAAGAGCAGCATCGGCATGCTTTTTCACGTCGTTTGGTAGAAATCCACACGCGCGTTCTGCCAAAAGCACCATTTGCATGCCTATCGTGTGGTTTTGCAGAAAACTGCGTCCGCGTCTACCAAAACATGCATGCGCATGCTTAAAACGCGTTTTGGCACAAATCCATGTGCGGGTGCTAAAAAGAGCAGCATCGGCATGCTTTTCACGTCGTTTGGTAGAAATCCACACGCGCGTTCTGCCAAAAGCACCATTTGCATGCATATCGTGTGGTTTTGCAGAAAACTGCGTCCGCGTCTACCAAAAGATGCATGTGCATGCTAAAAACGCGTTTTGGCACAAATCCATGTGCGGGTGCTAAAAAGAGCAGCATCGGCATGCTTTTCACGTCGTTTGGTAGAAATCCATGCGCGCGTTCTGCCAAAAGCACCATTTGCATGCCTATCGTGTGGTTTTGCAGAAAACTGCGTCCGCGTCTACCAAAAGATGCATGCGCATGCTTAAAACGCGTTTTGGCACAAATCCATGTGCGGATGTTAAAAGAGCAGCATCGGCATGCTTTTCACGTCGTTTGGTAGAAATCCACGCGCGCGTTCTGCCAAAAGCACCATTTGCATGCATATCGTGTGGTTTTGCAGAAAACTGCGTCCGCGTCTACCAAAAGATGCATGCGCATGCTTAAAACGCGTTTTGGCACAAATCCATGTGCGGGTGCTAAAAAGAGCAGCATCGGCATGCTTTTCACGTCGTTTGGTAGAAATCCACACGCGCGTTCTGCAAAAAGCACCATTTGCATGCCTATCGTGTGGTTTTGCAGAAAACTGCGTCCGCGTCTACCAAAAGATGCATGCGCATGCTTAAAACGCGCTTTGGCACAAATCCATGTGCGGATGTTAAAAAGAGCAGCATCGGCATGCTTTTCACGTCGTTTGGTAGAAATCCACGCGCGCGTTCTGCCAAAAGCACCATTTGCATGCATATCGTGTGGTTTTGCAGAAAACTGCGTCCGCGTCTACCAAAAGATGCATGCGCATGCTTAAAACGCGTTTTGGCACAAATCCATGTGCGGGTGCTAAAAAGAGCAGCATCGGCATGCTTTTCACGTCGTTTGGTAGAAATCCACACGCGCGTTCTGCCAAAAGCACCATTTGCATGCCTATCGTGTGGTTTTGCAGAAAACTGCGTCCGCGTCTACCAAAAGATGCATGCGCATGCTTAAAACGCGCTTTGGCACAAATCCATGTGCGGATGTTAAAAAGAGCAGCATCGGCATGCTTTTCACGTCGTTTGGTAGAAATCCACACGCGCGTTCTGCCAAAAGCACCATTTGCATGCATATCGTGTGGTTTTGCAGAAAACTGCGTCCGCGTCTACCAAAAGATGCATGTGCATGCTAAAAACGCGTTTTGGCACAAATCCATGTGCGGATGTTAAAAAGAGCAGCATCGGCATGCTTTTCACGTCGTTTGGTAGAAATCCACACGCGCGTTCTGCCAAAAGCACCATTTGCATGCATATCGTGTGGTTTTGCAGAAAACTGCGTCCGCGTCTACCAAAAGATGCATGTGCATGCTAAAAACGCGTTTTGGCACAAATCCATGTGCGGGTGCTAAAAAGAGCAGCATCGGCATGCTTTTCACGTCGTTTGGTAGAAATCCACACGCGCGTTCTGCCAAAAGCACCATTTGCATGCCTATCGTGTGGTTTTGCAGAAAACTGCGTCCGCGTCTACCAAAAGATGCATGCGCATGCTTAAAACGCGCTTTGGCACAAATCCATGTGCGGATGTTAAAAAGAGCAGCATCGGCATGCTTTTCACGTCGTTTGGTAGAAATCCACACGCGCGTTCTGCCAAAAGCACCATTTGCATGCATATCGTGTGGTTTTGCAGAAAACTGCGTCCGCGTCTACCAAAAGATGCATGTGCATGCTAAAAACGCGTTTTGGCACAAATCCATGTGCGGATGTTAAAAAGAGCAGCATCGGCATGCTTTTCACGTCGTTTGGTAGAAATCCACACGCGCGTTCTGCCAAAAGCACCATTTTCATGCATATCGTGTGGTTTTGCAGAAAACTGCGTCCGCGTCTACCAAAAGATGCATGTGCATGCTAAAAACGCGTTTTGGCACAAATCCATGTGCGGGTGCTAAAAAGAGCAGCATCGGCATGCTTTTCACGTCGTTTGGTAGAAATCCACGCGCGCGTTCTGCCAAAAGCACCATTTGCATGCCTATCGTGTGGTTTTGCAGAAAACTGCGTCCGCGTCTACCAAAAGATGCATGCGCATGCTTAAAACGCGTTTTGGCACAAATCCATGTGCGGATGTTAAAAAGAGCAGCATCGGCATGCTTTTCACGTCGTTTGGTAGAAATCCACGCGCGCGTTCTGCCAAAAGCACCATTTGCATGCATATCGTGTGGTTTTGCAGAAAACTGCGTCCGCGTCTACCAAAAGATGCATGCGCATGCTTAAAACGCGTTTTGGCACAAATCCATGTGCGGGTGCTAAAAAGAGCAGCATCGGCATGCTTTTCACGTCGTTTGGTAGAAATCCACACGCGCGTTCTGCCAAAAGCACCATTTGCATGCCTATCGTGTGGTTTTGCAGAAAACTGCGTCCGCGTCTACCAAAAGATGCATGCGCATGCTTAAAACGCGCTTTGGCACAAATACATGTGCGGATGTTAAAAAGAGCAGCATCGGCATGCTTTTCACGTCGTTTGGTAGAAATCCACGCGCGCGTTCTGCCAAAAGCACCATTTGCATGCATATCGTGTGGTTTTGCAGAAAACTGCGTCCGCGTCTACCAAAAGATGCATGCGCATGCTTAAAACGCGTTTTGGCACAAATCCATGTGCGGGTGCTAAAAAGAGCAGCATCGGCATGCTTTTCACGTCGTTTGGTAGAAATCCACACGCGCGTTCTGCCAAAAGCACCATTTGCATGCATATCGTGTGGTTTTGCAGAAAACTGCGTCCGCGTCTACCAAAAGATGCATGCGCATGCTTAAAACGCGCTTTGGCACAAATCCATGTGCGGGTGCTAAAAAGAGCAGCATCGGCATGCTTTTCACGTCGTTTGGTAGAAATCCACACGCGCGTTCTGCCAAAAGCACCATTTGCATGCCTATCGTGTGGTTTTGCAGAAAACTGCGTCCGCGTCTACCAAAAGATGCATGCGCATGCTTAAAACGCGTTTTGGCACAAATCCATGTGCGGGTGCTAAAAAGAGCAGCATCGGCATGCTTTTCACGTCGTTTGGTAGAAATCCACACGCGCGTTCTGCCAAAAGCACCATTTGCATGCATATCGTGTGGTTTTGCAGAAAACTGCGTCCGCGTCTACCAAAAGATGCATGTGCATGCTAAAAACGCGTTTTGGCACAAATCCATGTGCGGGTGCTAAAAAGAGCAGCATCGGCATGCTTTTCACGTCGTTTGGTAGAAATCCATGCGCGCGTTCTGCCAAAAGCACCATTTGCATGCCTATCGTGTGGTTTTGCAGAAAACTGCGTCCGCGTCTACCAAAAGATGCATGCGCATGCTTAAAACGCGTTTTGGCACAAATCCATGTGCGGATGTTAAAAAGAGCAGCATCGGCATGCTTTTCACGTCGTTTGGTAGAAATCCACGCGCGCGTTCTGCCAAAAGCACCATTTGCATGCATATCGTGTGGTTTTGCAGAAAACTGCGTCCGCGTCTACCAAAAGATGCATGCGCATGCTTAAAACGCGTTTTGGCACAAATCCATGTGCGGGTGCTAAAAAGAGCAGCATCGGCATGCTTTTCACGTCGTTTGGTAGAAATCCACACGCGCGTTCTGCAAAAAGCACCATTTGCTTGCCTATCGTGTGGTTTTGCAGAAAACTGCGTCCGCGTCTACCAAAAGATGCATGCGCATGCTTAAAACGCGCTTTGGCACAAATCCATGTTCGGATGTTAAAAAGAGCAGCATCGGCATGCTTTTCACGTCGTTTGGTAGAAATCCACGCGCGCGTTCTGCCAAAAGCACCATTTGCATGCATATCGTGTGGTTTTGCAGAAAACTGCGTCCGCGTCTACCAAAAGATGCATGCGCATGCTTAAAACGCGTTTTGGCACAAATCCATGTGCGGGTGCTAAAAAGAGCAGCATCGGCATGCTTTTCACGTCGTTTGGTAGAAATCCACACGCGCGTTCTGCCAAAAGCACCATTTGCATGCCTATCGTGTGGTTTTGCAGAAAACTGCGTCCGCGTCTACCAAAAGATGCATGCGCATGCTTAAAACGCGCTTTGGCACAAATCCATGTGCGGATGTTAAAAAGAGCAGCATCGGCATGCTTTTCACGTCGTTTGGTAGAAATCCACACGCGCGTTCTGCCAAAAGCACCATTTGCATGCATATCGTGTGGTTTTGCAGAAAACTGCGTCCGCGTCTACCAAAAGATGCATGCGCATGCTAAAAACGCGTTTTGGCACAAATCCATGTGCGGATGTTAAAAAGAGCAGCATCGGCATGCTTTTCACGTCGTTTGGTAGAAATCCACACGCGCGTTCTGCCAAAAGCACCATTTGCATGCATATCGTGTGGTTTTGCAGAAAACTGCGTCCGCGTCTACCAAAAGATGCATGTGCATGCTAAAAACGCGTTTTGGCACAAATCCATGTGCGGATGTTAAAAAGAGCAGCATCGGCATGCTTTTCACGTCGTTTGGTAGAAATCCACACGCGCGTTCTGCCAAAAGCACCATTTGCATGCATATCGTGTGGTTTTGCAGAAAACTGCGTCCGCGTCTACCAAAAGATGCATGTGCATGCTAAAAACGCGTTTTGGCACAAATCCATGTGCGGATGTTAAAAAGAGCAGCATCGGCATGCTTTTCACGTCGTTTGGTAGAAATCCACACGCGCGTTCTGCCAAAAGCACCATTTGCATGCATATCGTGTGGTTTTGCAGAAAACTGCGTCCGCGTCTACCAAAAGATGCATGTGCATGCTAAAAACGCGTTTTGGCACAAATCCATGTGCGGATGTTAAAAAGAGCAGCATCGGCATGCTTTTCACGTCGTTTGGTAGAAATCCACACGCGCGTTCTGCCAAAAGCACCATTTGCATGCATATCGTGTGGTTTTGCAGAAAACTGCGTCCGCGTCTACCAAAAGATGCATGTGCATGCTAAAAACGCGTTTTGGCACAAATCCATGTGCGGATGTTAAAAAGAGCAGCATCGGCATGCTTTTCACGTCGTTTGGTAGAAATCCACGCGCGCGTTCTGCCAAAAGCACCATTTGCATGCATATCGTGTGGTTTTGCAGAAAACTGCGTCCGCGTCTACCAAAAGATGCATGCGCATGCTTAAAACGCGTTTTGGCACAAATCCATGTGCGGGTGCTAAAAAGAGCAGCATCGGCATGCTTTTCACGTCGTTTGGTAGAAATCCACACGCGCGTTCTGCCAAAAGCACCATTTGCATGCCTATCGTGTGGTTTTGCAGAAAACTGCGTCCGCGTCTACCAAAAGATGCATGCGCATGCTTAAAACGCGCTTTGGCACAAATCCATGTGCGGGTGCTAAAAAGAGCAGCATCGGCATGCTTTTCACGTCGTTTGGTAGAAATCCACGCGCGCGTTCTGCCAAAAGCACCATTTGCATGCCTATCGTGTGGTTTTGCAGAAAACTGCGTCCGCGTCTACCAAAAGATGCATGCGCATGCTTAAAACGCGTTTTGGCACAAATCCATGTGCGGATGTTAAAAAGAGCAGCATCGGCATGCTTTTCACGTCGTTTGGTAGAAATCCACGCGCGCGTTCTGCCAAAAGCACCATTTGCATGCATATCGTGTGGTTTTGCAGAAAACTGCGTCCGCGTCTACCAAAAGATGCATGCGCATGCTCAAAACGCGTTTTGGCACAAATCCATGTGCGGGTGCTAAAAAGAGCAGCATCGGCATGCTTTTCACGTCGTTTGGTAGAAATCCACACGCGCGTTCTGCCAAAAGCACCATTTGCATGCCTATCGTGTGGTTTTGCAGAAAACTGCGTCCGCGTCTACCAAAAGATGCATGCGCATGCTTAAAACGCGCTTTGGCACAAATCCATGTGCGGATGTTAAAAAGAGCAGCATCGGCATGCTTTTCACGTCGTTTGGTAGAAATCCACGCGCGCGTTCTGCCAAAAGCACCATTTGCATGCATATCGTGTGGTTTTGCAGAAAACTGCGTCCGCGTCTACCAAAAGATGCATGCGCATGCTTAAAACGCGTTTTGGCACAAATCCATGTGCGGGTGCTAAAAAGAGCAGCATCGGCATGCTTTTCACGTCGTTTGGTAGAAATCCACACGCGCGTTCTGCCAAAAGCACCATTTGCATGCATATCGTGTGGTTTTGCATATAACTGCGTCCGCGTCTACCAAAAGATGCATGCGCATGCTTAAAACGCGCTTTGGCACAAATCCATGTGCGGGTGCTAAAAAGAGCAGCATCGGCATGCTTTTCACGTCGTTTGGTAGAAATCCACACGCGCGTTCTGCCAAAAGCACCATTTGCATGCCTATCGTGTGGTTTTGCAGAAAACTGCGTCCGCGTCTACCAAAAGATGCATGCGCATGCTTAAAACGCGTTTTGGCACAAATCCATGTGCGGATGTTAAAAAGAGCAGCATCGGCATGCTTTTCACGTCGTTTGGTAGAAATCCACGCGCGCGTTCTGCCAAAAGCACCATTTGCATGCATATCGTGTGGTTTTGCAGAAAACTGCGTCCGCGTCTACCAAAAGATGCATGCGCATGCTTAAAACGCGTTTTGGCACAAATCCATGTGCGGGTGCTAAAAAGAGCAGCATCGGCATGCTTTTCACGTCGTTTGGTAGAAATCCACACGCGCGTTCTGCAAAAAGCACCATTTGCATGCCTATCGTGTGGTTTTGCAGAAAACTGCGTCCGCGTCTACCAAAAGATGCATGCGCATGCTTAAAACGCGCTTTGGCACAAATCCATGTTCGGATGTTAAAAAGAGCAGCATCGGCATGCTTTTCACGTCGTTTGGTAGAAATCCACGCGCGCGTTCTGCCAAAAGCACCATTTGCATGCATATCGTGTGGTTTTGCAGAAAACTGCGTCCGCGTCTACCAAAAGATGCATGCGCATGCTTAAAACGCGTTTTGGCACAAATCCATGTGCGGGTGCTAAAAAGAGCAGCATCGGCATGCTTTTCACGTCGTTTGGTAGAAATCCACACGCGCGTTCTGCCAAAAGCACCATTTGCATGCCTATCGTGTGGTTTTGCAGAAAACTGCGTCCGCGTCTACCAAAAGATGCATGCGCATGCTTAAAACGCGCTTTGGCACAAATCCATGTGCGGATGTTAAAAAGAGCAGCATCGGCATGCTTTTCACGTCGTTTGGTAGAAATCCACACGCGCGTTCTGCCAAAAGCACCATTTGCATGCATATCGTGTGGTTTTGCAGAAAACTGCGTCCGCGTCTACCAAAAGATGCATGCGCATGCTTAAAACGCGCTTTGGCACAAATCCATGTGCGGGTGCTAAAAAGAGCAGCATCGGCATGCTTTTCACGTCGTTTGGTAGAAATCCACACGCGCGTTCTGCCAAAAGCACCATTTGCATGCCTATCGTGTGGTTTTGCAGAAAACTGCGTCCGCGTCTACCAAAAGATGCATGCGCATGCTTAAAACGCGTTTTGGCACAAATCCATGTGCGGGTGCTAAAAAGAGCAGCATCGGCATGCTTTTCACGTCGTTTGGTAGAAATCCACACGCGCGTTCTGCCAAAAGCACCATTTGCATGCATATCGTGTGGTTTTGCAGAAAACTGCGTCCGCGTCTACCAAAAGATGCATGTGCATGCTAAAAACGCGTTTTGGCACAAATCCATGTGCGGGTGCTAAAAAGAGCAGCATCGGCATGCTTTTCACGTCGTTTGGTAGAAATCCACACGCGCGTTCTGCCAAAAGCACCATTTGCATGCATATCGTGTGGTTTTGCATATAACTGCGTCCGCGTCTACCAAAAGATGCATGCGCATGCTTAAAACGCGCTTTGGCACAAATCCATGTGCGGGTGCTAAAAAGAGCAGCATCGGCATGCTTTTCACGTCGTTTGGTAGAAATCCACACGCGCGTTCTGCCAAAAGCACCATTTGCATGCCTATCGTGTGGTTTTGCAGAAAACTGCGTCCGCGTCTACCAAAAGATGCATGCGCATGCTTAAAACGCGTTTTGGCACAAATCCATGTGCGGGTGCTAAAAAGAGCAGCATCGGCATGCTTTTCACGTCGTTTGGTAGAAATCCACACGCGCGTTCTGCCAAAAGCACCATTTGCATGCATATCGTGTGGTTTTGCAGAAAACTGCGTCCGCGTCTACCAAAAGATGCATGTGCATGCTAAAAACGCGTTTTGGCACAAATCCATGTGCGGGTGCTAAAAAGAGCAGCATCGGCATGCTTTTCACGTCGTTTGGTAGAAATCCATGCGCGCGTTCTGCCAAAAGCACCATTTGCATGCCTATCGTGTGGTTTTGCAGAAAACTGCGTCCGCGTCTACCAAAAGATGCATGCGCATGCTTAAAACGCGTTTTGGCACAAATCCATGTGCGGATGTTAAAAAGAGCAGCATCGGCATGCTTTTCACGTCGTTTGGTAGAAATCCACACGCGCGTTCTGCAAAAAGCACCATTTGCATGCCTATCGTGTGGTTTTGCAGAAAACTGCGTCCGCGTCTACCAAAAGATGCATGCGCATGCTTAAAACGCGCTTTGGCACAAATCCATGTTCGGATGTTAAAAAGAGCAGCATCGGCATGCTTTTCACGTCGTTTGGTAGAAATCCACGCGCGCGTTCTGCCAAAAGCACCATTTGCATGCATATCGTGTGGTTTTGCAGAAAACTGCGTCCGCGTCTACCAAAAGATGCATGCGCATGCTTAAAACGCGTTTTGGCACAAATCCATGTGCGGGTGCTAAAAAGAGCAGCATCGGCATGCTTTTCACGTCGTTTGGTAGAAATCCACACGCGCGTTCTGCCAAAAGCACCATTTGCATGCCTATCGTGTGGTTTTGCAGAAAACTGCGTCCGCGTCTACCAAAAGATGCATGCGCATGCTTAAAACGCGCTTTGGCACAAATCCATGTGCGGATGTTAAAAAGAGCAGCATCGGCATGCTTTTCACGTCGTTTGGTAGAAATCCACACGCGCGTTCTGCCAAAAGCACCATTTGCATGCATATCGTGTGGTTTTGCAGAAAACTGCGTCCGCGTCTACCAAAAGATGCATGCGCATGCTAAAAACGCGTTTTGGCACAAATCCATGTGCGGATGTTAAAAAGAGCAGCATCGGCATGCTTTTCACGTCGTTTGGTAGAAATCCACGCGCGCGTTCTGCCAAAAGCACCATTTGCATGCATATCGTGTGGTTTTGCAGAAAACTGCGTCCGCGTCTACCAAAAGATGCATGCGCATGCTTAAAACGCGTTTTGGCACAAATCCATGTGCGGGTGCTAAAAAGAGCAGCATCGGCATGCTTTTCACGTCGTTTGGTAGAAATCCACACGCGCGTTCTGCAAAAAGCACCATTTGCATGCCTATCGTGTGGTTTTGCAGAAAACTGCGTCCGCGTCTACCAAAAGATGCATGCGCATGCTTAAAACGCGCTTTGGCACAAATCCATGTGCGGATGTTAAAAAGAGCAGCATCGGCATGCTTTTCACGTCGTTTGGTAGAAATCCACGCGCGCGTTCTGCCAAAAGCACCATTTGCATGCATATCGTGTGGTTTTGCAGAAAACTGCGTCCGCGTCTACCAAAAGATGCATGCGCATGCTTAAAACGCGTTTTGGCACAAATCCATGTGCGGGTGCTAAAAAGAGCAGCATCGGCATGCTTTTCACGTCGTTTGGTAGAAATCCACACGCGCGTTCTGCCAAAAGCACCATTTGCATGCCTATCGTGTGGTTTTGCAGAAAACTGCGTCCGCGTCTACCAAAAGATGCATGCGCATGCTTAAAACGCGCTTTGGCACAAATCCATGTGCGGATGTTAAAAAGAGCAGCATCGGCATGCTTTTCACGTCGTTTGGTAGAAATCCACACGCGCGTTCTGCCAAAAGCACCATTTGCATGCATATCGTGTGGTTTTGCAGAAAACTGCGTCCGCGTCTACCAAAAGATGCATGTGCATGCTAAAAACGCGTTTTGGCACAAATCCATGTGCGGATGTTAAAAAGAGCAGCATCGGCATGCTTTTCACGTCGTTTGGTAGAAATCCACACGCGCGTTCTGCCAAAAGCACCATTTGCATGCATATCGTGTGGTTTTGCAGAAAACTGCGTCCGCGTCTACCAAAAGATGCATGTGCATGCTAAAAACGCGTTTTGGCACAAATCCATGTGCGGGTGCTAAAAAGAGCAGCATCGGCATGCTTTTCACGTCGTTTGGTAGAAATCCACACGCGCGTTCTGCCAAAAGCACCATTTGCATGCCTATCGTGTGGTTTTGCAGAAAACTGCGTCCGCGTCTACCAAAAGATGCATGCGCATGCTTAAAACGCGCTTTGGCACAAATCCATGTGCGGATGTAAAAAGAGCAGCATCGGCATGCTTTTCACGTCGTTTGGTAGAAATCCACACGCGCGTTCTGCCAAAAGCACCATTTGCATGCATATCGTGTGGTTTTGCAGAAAACTGCGTCCGCGTCTACCAAAAGATGCATGTGCATGCTAAAAACGCGTTTTGGCACAAATCCATGTGCGGATGTTAAAAAGAGCAGCATCGGCATGCTTTTCACGTCGTTTGGTAGAAATCCACACGCGCGTTCTGCCAAAAGCACCATTTTCATGCATATCGTGTGGTTTTGCAGAAAACTGCGTCCGCGTCTACCAAAAGATGCATGTGCATGCTAAAAACGCGTTTTGGCACAAATCCATGTGCGGGTGCTAAAAAGAGCAGCATCGGCATGCTTTTCACGTCGTTTGGTAGAAATCCACGCGCGCGTTCTGCCAAAAGCACCATTTGCATGCCTATCGTGTGGTTTTGCAGAAAACTGCGTCCGCGTCTACCAAAAGATGCATGCGCATGCTTAAAACGCGTTTTGGCACAAATCCATGTGCGGATGTTAAAAAGAGCAGCATCGGCATGCTTTTCACGTCGTTTGGTAGAAATCCACGCGCGCGTTCTGCCAAAAGCACCATTTGCATGCATATCGTGTGGTTTTGCAGAAAACTGCGTCCGCGTCTACCAAAAGATGCATGCGCATGCTTAAAACGCGTTTTGGCACAAATCCATGTGCGGGTGCTAAAAAGAGCAGCATCGGCATGCTTTTCACGTCGTTTGGTAGAAATCCACACGCGCGTTCTGCCAAAAGCACCATTTGCATGCCTATCGTGTGGTTTTGCAGAAAACTGCGTCCGCGTCTACCAAAAGATGCATGCGCATGCTTAAAACGCGCTTTGGCACAAATCCATGTGCGGATGTTAAAAAGAGCAGCATCGGCATGCTTTTCACGTCGTTTGGTAGAAATCCACGCGCGCGTTCTGCCAAAAGCACCATTTGCATGCCTATCGTGTGGTTTTGCAGAAAACTGCGTCCGCGTCTACCAAAAGATGCATGCGCATGCTTAAAACGCGCTTTGGCACAAATCCATGTGCGGATGTTAAAAAGAGCAGCATCGGCATGCTTTTCACGTCGTTTGGTAGAAATCCACACGCGCGTTCTGCCAAAAGCACCATTTGCATGCATATCGTGTGGTTTTGCAGAAAACTGCGTCCGCGTCTACCAAAAGATGCATGTGCATGCTAAAAACGCGTTTTGGCACAAATCCATGTGCGGATGTTAAAAAGAGCAGCATCGGCATGCTTTTCACGTCGTTTGGTAGAAATCCACACGCGCGTTCTGCCAAAAGCACCATTTTCATGCATATCGTGTGGTTTTGCAGAAAACTGCGTCCGCGTCTACCAAAAGATGCATGTGCATGCTAAAAACGCGTTTTGGCACAAATCCATGTGCGGGTGCTAAAAAGAGCAGCATCGGCATGCTTTTCACGTCGTTTGGTAGAAATCCACGCGCGCGTTCTGCCAAAAGCACCATTTGCATGCCTATCGTGTGGTTTTGCAGAAAACTGCGTCCGCGTCTACCAAAAGATGCATGCGCATGCTTAAAACGCGTTTTGGCACAAATCCATGTGCGGATGTTAAAAAGAGCAGCATCGGCATGCTTTTCACGTCGTTTGGTAGAAATCCACGCGCGCGTTCTGCCAAAAGCACCATTTGCATGCATATCGTGTGGTTTTGCAGAAAACTGCGTCCGCGTCTACCAAAAGATGCATGCGCATGCTTAAAACGCGTTTTGGCACAAATCCATGTGCGGGTGCTAAAAAGAGCAGCATCGGCATGCTTTTCACGTCGTTTGGTAGAAATCCACACGCGCGTTCTGCCAAAAGCACCATTTGCATGCCTATCGTGTGGTTTTGCAGAAAACTGCGTCCGCGTCTACCAAAAGATGCATGCGCATGCTTAAAACGCGCTTTGGCACAAATCCATGTGCGGATGTTAAAAAGAGCAGCATCGGCATGCTTTTCACGTCGTTTGGTAGAAATCCACGCGCGCGTTCTGCCAAAAGCACCATTTGCATGCATATCGTGTGGTTTTGCAGAAAACTGCGTCCGCGTCTACCAAAAGATGCATGCGCATGCTTAAAACGCGTTTTGGCACAAATCCATGTGCGGGTGCTAAAAAGAGCAGCATCGGCATGCTTTTCACGTCGTTTGGTAGAAATCCACACGCGCGTTCTGCCAAAAGCACCATTTGCATGCATATCGTGTGGTTTTGCAGAAAACTGCGTCCGCGTCTACCAAAAGATGCATGCGCATGCTTAAAACGCGCTTTGGCACAAATCCATGTGCGGGTGCTAAAAAGAGCAGCATCGGCATGCTTTTCACGTCGTTTGGTAGAAATCCACACGCGCGTTCTGCCAAAAGCACCATTTGCATGCCTATCGTGTGGTTTTGCAGAAAACTGCGTCCGCGTCTACCAAAAGATGCATGCGCATGCTTAAAACGCGTTTTGGCACAAATCCATGTGCGGGTGCTAAAAAGAGCAGCATCGGCATGCTTTTCACGTCGTTTGGTAGAAATCCACACGCGCGTTCTGCCAAAAGCACCATTTGCATGCATTTCGTGTGGTTTTGCAGAAAACTGCGTCCGCGTCTACCAAAAGATGCATGTGCATGCTAAAAACGCGTTTTGGCACAAATCCATGTGCGGGTGCTAAAAAGAGCAGCATCGGCATGCTTTTCACGTCGTTTGGTAGAAATCCATGCGCGCGTTCTGCCAAAAGCACCATTTGCATGCCTATCGTGTGGTTTTGCAGAAAACTGCGTCCGCGTCTACCAAAAGATGCATGCGCATGCTTAAAACGCGTTTTGGCACAAATCCATGTGCGGATGTTAAAAAGAGCAGCATCGGCATGCTTTTCACGTCGTTTGGTAGAAATCCACGCGCGCGTTCTGCCAAAAGCACCATTTGCATGCATATCGTGTGGTTTTGCAGAAAACTGCGTCCGCGTCTACCAAAAGATGCATGCGCATGCTTAAAACGCGTTTTGGCACAAATCCATGTGCGGGTGCTAAAAAGAGCAGCATCGGCATGCTTTTCACGTCGTTTGGTAGAAATCCACACGCGCGTTCTGCAAAAAGCACCATTTGCATGCCTATCGTGTGGTTTTGCAGAAAACTGCGTCCGCGTCTACCAAAAGATGCATGCGCATGCTTAAAACGCGCTTTGGCACAAATCCATGTTCGGATGTTAAAAAGAGCAGCATCGGCATGCTTTTCACGTCGTTTGGTAGAAATCCACGCGCGCGTTCTGCCAAAAGCACCATTTGCATGCATATCGTGTGGTTTTGCAGAAAACTGCGTCCGCGTCTACCAAAAGATGCATGCGCATGCTTAAAACGCGTTTTGGCACAAATTCATGTGCGGGTGCTAAAAAGAGCAGCATCGGCATGCTTTTCACGTCGTTTGGTAGAAATCCACACGCGCGTTCTGCCAAAAGCACCATTTGCATGCCTATCGTGTGGTTTTGCAGAAAACTGCGTCCGCGTCTACCAAAAGATGCATGCGCATGCTTAAAACGCGTTTTGGCACAAATCCATGTGCGGGTGCTAAAAAGAGCAGCATCGGCATGCTTTTCACGTCGTTTGGTAGAAATCCACACGCGCGTTCTGCCAAAAGCACCATTTGCATGCCTATCGTGTGGTTTTGCAGAAAACTGCGTCCGCGTCTACCAAAAGATGCATGCGCATGCTTAAAACGCGCTTTGGCACAAATCCATGTGCGGATGTTAAAAAGAGCAGCATCGGCATGCTTTTCACGTCGTTTGGTAGAAATCCACACGCGCGTTCTGCCAAAAGCACCATTTGCATGCATATCGTGTGGTTTTGCAGAAAACTGCGTCCGCGTCTACCAAAAGATGCATGTGCATGCTAAAAACGCGTTTTGGCACAAATCCATGTGCGGATGTTAAAAAGAGCAGCATCGGCATGCTTTTGACGTCGTTTGGTAGAAATCCACACGCGCGTTCTGCCAAAAGCACCATTTGCATGCATATCGTGTGGTTTTGCAGAAAACTGCGTCCGCGTCTACCAAAAGATGCATGCGCATGCTTAAAACGCGCTTTTGCACAAATCCATGTGCGGGTGCTAAAAAGAGCAGCATCGGCATGCTTTTCACGTCGTTTGGTAGAAATCCACACGCGCGTTTCTGCCAAAAGCACCATTTGCATGCCTATCGTGTGGTTTTGCAGAAAACTGCGTCCGCGTCTACCAAAACATGCATGCGCATGCTTAAAACGCGTTTTGGCACAAATCCATGTGCGGGTGCTAAAAAGAGCAGCATCGGCATGCTTTTCACGTCGTTTGGTAGAAATCCACACGCGCGTTCTGCCAAAAGCACCATTTGCATGCATATCGTGTGGTTTTGCAGAAAACTGCGTCCGCGTCTACCAAAAGATGCATGTGCATGCTAAAAACGCGTTTTGGCACAAATCCATGTGCGGGTGCTAAAAAGAGCAGCATCGGCATGCTTTTCACGTCGTTTGGTAGAAATCCATGCGCGCGTTCTGCCAAAAGCACCATTTGCATGCCTATCGTGTGGTTTTGCAGAAAACTGCGTCCGCGTCTACCAAAAGATGCATGCGCATGCTTAAAACGCGTTTTGGCACAAATCCATGTGCGGATGGTAAAAAGAGCAGCATCGGCATGCTTTTCACGTCGTTTGGTAGAAATCCACGCGCGCGTTCTGCCAAAAAGCACCATTTGCATGCATATCGTGTGGTTTTGCAGAAAACTGCGTCCGCGTCTACCAAAAAGATGCATGCGCATGCTTAAAACGCGTTTTGGCACAAATCCATGTGCGGGTGCTAAAAAGAGCAGCATCGGCATGCTTTTCACGTCGTTTGGTAGAAATCCACACGCGCGTTCTGCAAAAAGCACCATTTGCATGCCTATCGTGTGGTTTTGCAGAAAACTGCGTCCGCGTCTACCAAAAGATGCATGCGCATGCTTAAAAACGCGCTTTGGCACAAATCCATGTGCGGATGTTAAAAAGAGCAGCATCGGCATGCTTTTCACGTCGTTTGGTAGAAATCCACGCGCGCGTTCTGCCAAAAGCACCATTTGCATGCATATCGTGTGGTTTTGCAGAAAACTGCGTCCGCGTCTACCAAAAGATGGCATGTGCATGCTAAAAACGCGTTTTGGCACAAATCCATGTGCGGATGTTAAAAAGAGCAGCATCGGCATGCTTTTCACGTCGTTTGGTAGAAATCCACGCGCGCGTTCTGCCAAAAGCACCATTTGCATGCATATCGTGTGGTTTTGCAGAAAACTGCGTCCGCGTCTACCAAAAGATGCATGCGCATGCTTAAAACGCGTTTTGGCACAAATCCATGTGCGGATGTTAAAAAGCGCAGCATCGGCATGCTTTTCACGTCGTTTGGTAGAAATCCACACGCGCGTTCTGCCAAAAGCACCATTTGCATGCATATCGTGTAGTTTTGCAGAAAACTGCGTCCGCGTCTACAAAAGATGCATGCGCATGCTAAAAAACGCGTTTTGGCACAAATCCATGTGCGGGTGCTAAAAAGAGCAGCATCGGCATGCTTTTCACGTCGTTTGGTAGAAATCCACACGCGCGTTCTGCAAAAAGCACCATTTGCATGCCTATCGTGTGGTTTTGCAGAAAACTGCGTCGCGTCTACCAAAAGATGCATGCGCATGCTTAAAACGCGCTTTGGCACAAATCCATGTGCGGATGTTAAAAAGAGCAGCATCGGCATGCTTTTCACGTCGTTTGGTAGAAATCCACGCGCGCGTTCTGCCAAAAGCACCATTTGCATGCATATCGTGTGGTTTTGCAGAAAAACTGCGTCCGCGTCTACCAAAAGATGCATGCGCATGCTTAAAACGCGTTTTGGCACAAATCCATGTGCGGGTGCTAAAAAGAGCAGCATCGGCATGCTTTTCACGTCGTTTGGTAGAAATCCACACGCGCGTTCTGCCAAAAGCACCATTTGCATGCCTATCGTGTGGTTTTGCAGAAAACTGCGTCCGCGTCTACCAAAAGATGCATGCGCATGCTTAAAACGCGCTTTGGCACAAATCCATGTGCGGATGTTAAAAAGAGCAGCATCGGCATGCTTTTCACGTCGTTTGGTAGAAATCCACACGCGCGTTCTGCCAAAAGCACCATTGCATGCATATCGTGTGGTTTTGCAGAAAACTGCGTCGTCTACCAAAAGATGCATGTGCATGCTAAAAACGCGTTTTGGCACAAATCCATGTGCGGATGTTAAAAAGAGCAGCATCGGCATGCTTTTCACGTCGTTTGGTAGAAATCCACACGCGCGTTCTGCCAAAAGCACCATTTGCATGCATATCGTGTGGTTTTGCAGAAAACTGCGTCCGCGTCTACCAAAAGATGCATGCGCATGCTTAAAACGCGCTTTGGCACAAATCCATGTGCGGGTGCTAAAAAGAGCAGCATCGGCATGCTTTTCACGTCGTTTGGTAGAAATCCACACGCGCGTTCTGCCAAAAGCACCATTTGCATGCCTATCGTGTGGTTTTGCAGAAAACTGCGTCCGCGTCTACCAAAACATGCATGCGCATGCTTAAAACGCGTTTTGGCACAAATCCATGTGCGGGTGCTAAAAAGAGCAGCATCGGCATGCTTTTCACGTCGTTTGGTAGAAATCCACACGCGCGTTCTGCCAAAAGCACCATTTGCATGCATATCGTGTGGTTTTGCAGAAAACTGCGTCCGCGTCTACCAAAAGATGCATGTGCATGCTAAAAACGCGTTTTGGCACAAATCCATGTGCGGGTGCTAAAAAGAGCAGCATCGGCATGCTTTTCACGTCGTTTGGTATAGAAATCCATGCGCGCGTTCTGCCAAAAGCACCATTTGCATGCCTATCGTGTGGTTTTGCAGAAAACTGCGTCCGCGTCTACCAAAAGATGCATGCGCATGCTTAAAACGCGTTTTGGCACAAATCCATGTGCGGATGTTAAAAAGAGCAACATCGGCATGCTTTTCACGTCGTTTGGTAGAAATCCACGCGCGCGTTCTGCCAAAAGCACCATTTGCATGCATATCGTGTGGTTTTGCAGAAAACTGCGTCCGCGTCTACCAAAAGATGCATGCGCATGCTTAAAACGCGTTTTGGCACAAATCCATGTGCGGGTGCTAAAAAGAGCAGCATCGGCATGCTTTTCACGTCGTTTGGTAGAAATCCACACGCGCGTTCTGCCAAAAGCACCATTTGCATGCCTATCGTGTGGTTTTGCAGAAAACTGCGTCCGCGTCTACCAAAAGATGCATGCGCATGCTTAAAACGCGCTTTGGCACAAATCCATGTGCGGATGTTAAAAAGAGCAGCATCGGCATGCTTTTCACGTCGTTTGGTAGAAATCCACACGCGCGTTCTGCCAAAAGCACCATTTGCATGCATATCGTGTGGTTTTGCAGAAAACTGCGTCCGCGTCTACCAAAAGATGCATGTGCATGCTAAAAACGCGTTTTGGCACAAATCCATGTGCGGATGTTAAAAAGAGCAGCATCGGCATGCTTTTGACGTCGTTTGGTAGAAATCCACACGCGCGTTCTGCCAAAAGCACCATTTGCATGCATATCGTGTGGTTTTGCAGAAAACTGCGTCCGCGTCTACCAAAAGATGCATGCGCATGCTTAAAACGCGCTTTGGCACAAATCCATGTGCGGGTGCTAAAAAGAGCAGCATCGGCATGCTTTTCACGTCGTTTGGTAGAAATCCACACGCGCGTTCTGCCAAAAGCACCATTTGCATGCCTATCGTGTGGTTTTGCAGAAAACTGCGTCCGCGTCTACCAAAAGATGCATGTGCATGCTAAAAACGCGTTTTGGCACAAATCCATGTGCGGGTGCTAAAAAGAGCAGCATCGGCATGCTTTTCACGTCGTTTGGTAGAAATCCACACGCGCGTTCTGCCAAAAGCACCATTTGCATGCATATCGTGTGGTTTTGCAGAAAACTGCGTCCGCGTCTACCAAAAGATGCATGTGCATGCTAAAAACGCGTTTTGGCACAAATCCATGTGCGGATGTTAAAAAGAGCAGCATCGGCATGCTTTTGACGTCGTTTGGTAGAAATCCACACGCGCGTTCTGCCAAAAGCACCATTTGCATGCATATCGTGTGGTTTTGCAGAAAACTGCGTCCGCGTCTACCAAAAGATGCATGCGCATGCTTAAAACGCGCTTTGGCACAAATCCATGTGCGGGTGCTAAAAAGAGCAGCATCGGCATGCTTTTCACGTCGTTTGGTAGAAATCCACACGCGCGTTCTGCCAAAAGCACCATTTGCATGCCTATCGTGTGGTTTTGCAGAAAACTGCGTCCGCGTCTACCAAAACATGCATGCGCATGCTTAAAACGCGTTTTGGCACAAATCCATGTGCGGGTGCTAAAAAGAGCAGCATCGGCATGCTTTTCACGTCGTTTGGTAGAAATCCACACGCGCGTTCTGCCAAAAGCACCATTTGCATGCATATCGTGTGGTTTTGCAGAAAACTGCGTCCGCGTCTACCAAAAGATGCATGTGCATGCTAAAAACGCGTTTTGGCACAAATCCATGTGCGGGTGCTAAAAAGAGCAGCATCGGCATGCTTTTCACGTCGTTTGGTAGAAATCCATGCGCGCGTTCTGCCAAAAGCACCATTTGCATGCCTATCGTGTGGTTTTGCAGAAAACTGCGTCCGCGTCTACCAAAAGATGCATGCGCATGCTTAAAACGCGTTTTGGCACAAATCCATGTGCGGATGGTAAAAAGAGCAGCATCGGCATGCTTTTCACGTCGTTTGGTAGAAATCCACGCGCGCGTTCTGCCAAAAGCACCATTTGCATGCATATCGTGTGGTTTTGCAGAAAACTGCGTCCGCGTCTACCAAAAGATGCATGCGCATGCTTAAAACGCGTTTTGGCACAAATCCATGTGCGGGTGCTAAAAAGAGCAGCATCGGCATGCTTTTCACGTCGTTTGGTAGAAATCCACACGCGCGTTCTGCAAAAAGCACCATTTGCATGCCTATCGTGTGGTTTTGCAGAAAACTGCGTCCGCGTCTACCAAAAGATGCATGCGCATGCTTAAAACGCGCTTTGGCACAAATCCATGTGCGGATGTTAAAAAGAGCAGCATCGGCATGCTTTTCACGTCGTTTGGTAGAAATCCACGCGCGCGTTCTGCCAAAAGCACCATTTGCATGCATATCGTGTGGTTTTGCAGAAAACTGCGTCCGCGTCTACCAAAAGATGCATGTGCATGCTAAAAACGCGTTTTGGCACAAATCCATGTGCGGATGTTAAAAAGAGCAGCATCGGCATGCTTTTCACGTCGTTTGGTAGAAATCCACGCGCGCGTTCTGCCAAAAGCACCATTTGCATGCATATCGTGTGGTTTTGCAGAAAACTGCGTCCGCGTCTACCAAAAGATGCATGCGCATGCTTAAAACGCGTTTTGGCACAAATCCATGTGCGGATGTTAAAAAGCGCAGCATCGGCATGCTTTTCACGTCGTTTGGTAGAAATCCACACGCGCGTTCTGCCAAAAGCACCATTTGCATGCATATCGTGTAGTTTTGCAGAAAACTGCGTCCGCGTCTACCAAAAGATGCATGCGCATGCTAAAAACGCGTTTTGGCACAAATCCATGTGCGGGTGCTAAAAAGAGCAGCATCGGCATGCTTTTCACGTCGTTTGGTAGAAATCCACACGCGCGTTCTGCAAAAAGCACCATTTGCATGCCTATCGTGTGGTTTTGCAGAAAACTGCGTCCGCGTCTACCAAAAGATGCATGCGCATGCTTAAAACGCGCTTTGGCACAAATCCATGTGCGGATGTTAAAAAGAGCAGCATCGGCATGCTTTTCACGTCGTTTGGTAGAAATCCACGCGCGCGTTCTGCCAAAAGCACCATTTGCATGCATATCGTGTGGTTTTGCAGAAAACTGCGTCCGCGTCTACCAAAAGATGCATGCGCATGCTTAAAACGCGTTTTGGCACAAATCCATGTGCGGGTGCTAAAAAGAGCAGCATCGGCATGCTTTTCACGTCGTTTGGTAGAAATCCACACGCGCGTTCTGCCAAAAGCACCATTTGCATGCCTATCGTGTGGTTTTGCAGAAAACTGCGTCCGCGTCTACCAAAAGATGCATGCGCATGCTTAAAACGCGCTTTGGCACAAATCCATGTGCGGATGTTAAAAAGAGCAGCATCGGCATGCTTTTCACGTCGTTTGGTAGAAATCCACACGCGCGTTCTGCCAAAAGCACCATTTGCATGCATATCGTGTGGTTTTGCAGAAAACTGCGTCCGCGTCTACCAAAAGATGCATGTGCATGCTAAAAACGCGTTTTGGCACAAATCCATGTGCGGATGTTAAAAAGAGCAGCATCGGCATGCTTTTCACGTCGTTTGGTAGAAATCCACACGCGCGTTCTGCCAAAAGCACCATTTGCATGCATATCGTGTGGTTTTGCAGAAAACTGCGTCCGCGTCTACCAAAAGATGCATGCGCATGCTTAAAACGCGCTTTGGCACAAATCCATGTGCGGGTGCTAAAAAGAGCAGCATCGGCATGCTTTTCACGTCGTTTGGTAGAAATCCACACGCGCGTTCTGCCAAAAGCACCATTTGCATGCCTATCGTGTGGTTTTGCAGAAAACTGCGTCCGCGTCTACCAAAACATGCATGCGCATGCTTAAAACGCGTTTTGGCACAAATCCATGTGCGGGTGCTAAAAAGAGCAGCATCGGCATGCTTTTCACGTCGTTTGGTAGAAATCCACACGCGCGTTCTGCCAAAAGCACCATTTGCATGCATATCGTGTGGTTTTGCAGAAAACTGCGTCCGCGTCTACCAAAAGATGCATGTGCATGCTAAAAACGCGTTTTGGCACAAATCCATGTGCGGGTGCTAAAAAGAGCAGCATCGGCATGCTTTTCACGTCGTTTGGTAGAAATCCATGCGCGCGTTCTGCCAAAAGCACCATTTGCATGCCTATCGTGTGGTTTTGCAGAAAACTGCGTCCGCGTCTACCAAAAGATGCATGCGCATGCTTAAAACGCGTTTTGGCACAAATCCATGTGCGGATGTTAAAAAGAGCAACATCGGCATGCTTTTCACGTCGTTTGGTAGAAATCCACGCGCGCGTTCTGCCAAAAGCACCATTTGCATGCATATCGTGTGGTTTTGCAGAAAACTGCGTCCGCGTCTACCAAAAGATGCATGCGCATGCTTAAAACGCGTTTTGGCACAAATCCATGTGCGGGTGCTAAAAAGAGCAGCATCGGCATGCTTTTCACGTCGTTTGGTAGAAATCCACACGCGCGTTCTGCAAAAAGCACCATTTGCATGCCTATCGTGTGGTTTTGCAGAAAACTGCGTCCGCGTCTACCAAAAGATGCATGCGCATGCTTAAAACGCGCTTTGGCACAAATCCATGTGCGGATGTTAAAAAGAGCAGCATCGGCATGCTTTTCACGTCGTTTGGTAGAAATCCACGCGCGCGTTCTGCCAAAAGCACCATTTGCATGCATATCGTGTGGTTTTGCAGAAAACTGCGTCCGCGTCTACCAAAAGATGCATGTGCATGCTAAAAACGCGTTTTGGCACAAATCCATGTGCGGATGTTAAAAAGAGCAGCATCGGCATGCTTTTCACGTCGTTTGGTAGAAATCCACGCGCGCGTTCTGCCAAAAGCACCATTTGCATGCATATCGTGTGGTTTTGCAGAAAACTGCGTCCGCGTCTACCAAAAGATGCATGCGCATGCTTAAAACGCGTTTTGGCACAAATCCATGTGCGGATGTTAAAAAGAGCAGCATCGGCATGCTTTTCACGTCGTTTGGTAGAAATCCACACGCGCGTTCTGCCAAAAGCACCATTTGCATGCATATCGTGTAGTTTTGCAGAAAACTGCGTCCGCGTCTACCAAAAGATGCATGCGCATGCTAAAAACGCGTTTTGGCACAAATCCATGTGCGGATGTTAAAAAGAGCAGCATCGGCATGCTTTTCACGTCGTTTGGTAGAAATCCACACGCGCGTTCTGCCAAAAGCACCATTTGCATGCATATCGTGTGGTTTTGCAGAAAACTGCGTCCGCGTCTACCAAAACATGCATGTGCATGCTAAAAACGCGTTTTGGCACAAATCCATGTGCGGGTGCTAAAAAGAGCAGCATCGGCATGCTTTTCACGTCGTTTGGTAGAAATCCACACGCGCGTTCTGCCAAAAGCACCATTTGCATGCCTATCGTGTGGTTTTGCAGAAAACTGCGTCCGCGTCTACCAAAAGATGCATGCGCATGCTTAAAACGCGCTTTGGCACAAATCCATGTGCGGATGTTAAAAAGAGCAGCATCGGCATGCTTTTCACGTCGTTTGGTAGAAATCCACACGCGCGTTCTGCCAAAAGCACCATTTGCATGCATATCGTGTGGTTTTGCAGAAAACTGCGTCCGCGTCTACCAAAAGATGCATGTGCATGCTAAAAACGCGTTTTGGCACAAATCCATGTGCGGATGTTAAAAAGAGCAGCATCGGCATGCTTTTCACGTCGTTTGGTAGAAATCCACACGCGCGTTCTGCCAAAAGCACCATTTTCATGCATATCGTGTGGTTTTGCAGAAAACTGCGTCCGCGTCTACCAAAAGATGCATGCGCATGCTAAAAACGCGTTTTGGCACAAATCCATGTGCGGGTGCTAAAAAGAGCAGCATCGGCATGCTTTTCACGTCGTTTGGTAGAAATCCACGCGCGCGTTCTGCCAAAAGCACCATTTGCATGCCTATCGTGTGGTTTTGCAGAAAACTGCGTCCGCGTCTACCAAAAGATGCATGCGCATGCTTAAAACGCGTTTTGGCACAAATCCATGTGCGGATGTTAAAAAGAGCAGCATCGGCATGCTTTTCACGTCGTTTGGTAGAAATCCACGCGCGCGTTCTGCCAAAAGCACCATTTGCATGCATATCGTGTGGTTTTGCAGAAAACTGCGTCCGCGTCTACCAAAAGATGCATGCGCATGCTTAAAACGCGTTTTGGCACAAATCCATGTGCGGATGTTAAAAAGAGCAGCATCGGCATGCTTTTCACGTCGTTTGGTAGAAATCCACACGCGCGTTCTGCCAAAAGCACCATTTTCATGCATATCGTGTGGTTTTGCAGAAAACTGCGTCCGCGTCTACCAAAAGATGCATGTGCATGCTAAAAACGCGTTTTGGCACAAATCCATGTGCGGGTGCTAAAAAGAGCAGCATCGGCATGCTTTTCACGTCGTTTGGTAGAAATCCACGCGCGCGTTCTGCCAAAAGCACCATTTGCATGCCTATCGTGTGGTTTTGCAGAAAACTGCGTCCGCGTCTACCAAAAGATGCATGCGCATGCTTAAAACGCGTTTTGGCACAAATCCATGTGCGGATGTTAAAAAGAGCAGCATCGGCATGCTTTTCACGTCGTTTGGTAGAAATCCACGCGCGCGTTCTGCCAAAAGCACCATTTGCATGCATATCGTGTGGTTTTGCAGAAAACTGCGTCCGCGTCTACCAAAAGATGCATGCGCATGCTTAAAACGCGTTTTGGCACAAATCCATGTGCGGGTGCTAAAAAGAGCAGCATCGGCATGCTTTTCACGTCGTTTGGTAGAAATCCACACGCGCGTTCTGCCAAAAGCACCATTTGCATGCCTATCGTGTGGTTTTGCAGAAAACTGCGTCCGCGTCTACCAAAAGATGCATGCGCATGCTTAAAACGCGCTTTGGCACAAATCCATGTGCGGATGTTAAAAAGAGCAGCATCGGCATGCTTTTCACGTCGTTTGGTAGAAATCCACGCGCGCGTTCTGCCAAAAGCACCATTTGCATGCATATCGTGTGGTTTTGCAGAAAACTGCGTCCGCGTCTACCAAAAGATGCATGCGCATGCTTAAAACGCGTTTTGGCACAAATCCATGTGCGGGTGCTAAAAAGAGCAGCATCGGCATGCTTTTCACGTCGTTTGGTAGAAATCCACACGCGCGTTCTGCCAAAAGCACCATTTGCATGCATATCGTGTGGTTTTGCAGAAAACTGCGTCCGCGTCTACCAAAAGATGCATGCGCATGCTTAAAACGCGCTTTGGCACAAATCCATGTGCGGGTGCTAAAAAGAGCAGCATCGGCATGCTTTTCACGTCGTTTGGTAGAAATCCACACGCGCGTTCTGCCAAAAGCACCATTTGCATGCCTATCGTGTGGTTTTGCAGAAAACTGCGTCCGCGTCTACCAAAAGATGCATGCGCATGCTTAAAACGCGTTTTGGCACAAATCCATGTGCGGGTGCTAAAAAGAGCAGCATCGGCATGCTTTTCACGTCGTTTGGTAGAAATCCACACGCGCGTTCTGCCAAAAGCACCATTTGCATGCATATCGTGTGGTTTTGCAGAAAACTGCGTCCGCGTCTACCAAAAGATGCATGTGCATGCTAAAAACGCGTTTTGGCACAAATCCATGTGCGGGTGCTAAAAAGAGCAGCATCGGCATGCTTTTCACGTCGTTTGGTAGAAATCCATGCGCGCGTTCTGCCAAAAGCACCATTTGCATGCCTATCGTGTGGTTTTGCAGAAAACTGCGTCCGCGTCTACCAAAAGATGCATGCGCATGCTTAAAACGCGTTTTGGCACAAATCCATGTGCGAATGTTAAAAAGAGCAGCATCGGCATGCTTTTCACGTCGTTTGGTAGAAATCCACGCGCGCGTTCTGCCAAAAGCACCATTTGCATGCATATCGTGTGGTTTTGCAGAAAACTGCGTCCGCGTCTACCAAAAGATGCATGCGCATGCTTAAAACGCGTTTTGGCACAAATCCATGTGCGGGTGCTAAAAAGAGCAGCATCGGCATGCTTTTCACGTCGTTTGGTAGAAATCCACACGCGCGTTCTGCAAAAAGCACCATTTGCATGCCTATCGTGTGGTTTTGCAGAAAACTGCGTCCGCGTCTACCAAAAGATGCATGCGCATGCTTAAAACGCGCTTTGGCACAAATCCATGTTCGGATGTTAAAAAGAGCAGCATCGGCATGCTTTTCACGTCGTTTGGTAGAAATCCACGCGCGCGTTCTGCCAAAAGCACCATTTGCATGCATATCGTGTGGTTTTGCAGAAAACTGCGTCCGCGTCTACCAAAAGATGCATGCGCATGCTTAAAACGCGTTTTGGCACAAATCCATGTGCGGGTGCTAAAAAGAGCAGCATCGGCATGCTTTTCACGTCGTTTGGTAGAAATCCACACGCGCGTTCTGCCAAAAGCACCATTTGCATGCCTATCGTGTGGTTTTGCAGAAAACTGCGTCCGCGTCTACCAAAAGATGCATGCGCATGCTAAAAACGCGTTTTGGCACAAATCCATGTGCGGATGTTAAAAAGAGCAGCATCGGCATGCTTTTCACGTCGTTTGGTAGAAATCCACACGCGCGTTCTGCCAAAAGCACCATTTGCATGCATATCGTGTGGTTTTGCAGAAAACTGCGTCCGCGTCTACCAAAAGATGCATGTGCATGCTAAAAACGCGTTTTGGCACAAATCCATGTGCGGATGTTAAAAAGAGCAGCATCGGCATGCTTTTCACGTCGTTTGGTAGAAATCCACACGCGCGTTCTGCCAAAAGCACCATTTGCATGCATATCGTGTGGTTTTGCAGAAAACTGCGTCCGCGTCTACCAAAAGATGCATGTGCATGCTAAAAACGCGTTTTGGCACAAATCCATGTGCGGATGTTAAAAAGAGCAGCATCGGCATGCTTTTCACGTCGTTTGGTAGAAATCCACACGCGCGTTCTGCCAAAAGCACCATTTGCATGCATATCGTGTGGTTTTGCAGAAAACTGCGTCCGCGTCTACCAAAAGATGCATGTGCATGCTAAAAACGCGTTTTGGCACAAATCCATGTGCGGATGTTAAAAAGAGCAGCATCGGCATGCTTTTCACGTCGTTTGGTAGAAATCCACGCGCGCGTTCTGCCAAAAGCACCATTTGCATGCATATCGTGTGGTTTTGCAGAAAACTGCGTCCGCGTCTACCAAAAGATGCATGCGCATGCTTAAAACGCGTTTTGGCACAAATCCATGTGCGGGTGCTAAAAAGAGCAGCATCGGCATGCTTTTCACGTCGTTTAGTAGAAATCCACACGCGCGTTCTGCCAAAAGCACCATTTGCATGCCTATCGTGTGGTTTTGCAGAAAACTGCGTCCGCGTCTACCAAAAGATGCATGCGCATGCTTAAAACGCGCTTTGGCACAAATCCATGTGCGGATGTTAAAAAGAGCAGCATCGGCATGCTTTTCACGTCGTTTGGTAGAAATCCACGCGCGCGTTCTGCCAAAAGCACCATTTGCATGCATATCGTGTGGTTTTGCAGAAAACTGCGTCCGCGTCTACCAAAAGATGCATGCGCATGCTTAAAACGCGTTTTGGCACAAATCCATGTGCGGGTGCTAAAAAGAGCAGCATCGGCATGCTTTTCACGTCGTTTGGTAGAAATCCACACGCGCGTTCTGCAAAAAGCACCATTTGCATGCCTATCGTGTGGTTTTGCAGAAAACTGCGTCTACCAAAAGATGCATGCGCATGCTTAAAACGCGTTTTGGCACAAATCCATGTGCGGATGTTAAAAAGAGCAGCATCGGCATGCTTTTCACGTCGTTTGGTAGAAATCCACGCGCGCGTTCTGCCAAAAGCACCATTTGCATGCATATCGTGTGGTTTTGCAGAAAACTGCGTCCGCGTCTACCAAAAGATGCATGCGCATGCTTAAAACGCGTTTTGGCACAAATCCATGTGCGGGTGCTAAAAAGAGCAGCATCGGCATGCTTTTCACGTCGTTTGGTAGAAATCCACACGCGCGTTCTGCCAAAAGCACCATTTGCATGCCTATCGTGTGGTTTTGCAGAAAACTGCGTCCGCGTCTACCAAAAGATGCATGCGCATGCTTAAAACGCGCTTTGGCACAAATCCATGTGCGGATGTTAAAAAGAGCAGCATCGGCATGCTTTTCACGTCGTTTGGTAGAAATCCACACGCGCGTTCTGCCAAAAGCACCATTTGCATGCATATCGTGTGGTTTTGCAGAAAACTGCGTCCGCGTCTACCAAAAGATGCATGCGCATGCTTAAAACGCGCTTTGGCACAAATCCATGTGCGGATGTTAAAAAGAGCAGCATCGGCATGCTTTTCACGTCGTTTGGTAGAAATCCACGCGCGCGTTCTGCCAAAAGCACCATTTGCATGCCTATCGTGTGGTTTTGCAGAAAACTGCGTCCGCGTCTACCAAAAGATGCATGCGCATGCTTAAAACGCGTTTTGGCACAAATCCATGTGCGGATGTTAAAAAGAGCAGCATCGGCATGCTTTTCACGTCGTTTGGTAGAAATCCACGCGCGCGTTCTGCCAAAAGCACCATTTGCATGCATATCGTGTGGTTTTGCAGAAAACTGCGTCCGCGTCTACCAAAAGATGCATGCGCATGCTTAAAACGCGTTTTGGCACAAATCCATGTGCGGGTGCTAAAAAGAGCAGCATCGGCATGCTTTTCACGTCGTTTGGTAGAAATCCACACGCGCGTTCTGCAAAAAGCACCATTTGCATGCCTATCGTGTGGTTTTGCAGAAAACTGCGTCCGCGTCTACCAAAAGATGCATGCGCATGCTTAAAACGCGCTTTGGCACAAATCCATGTGCGGATGTTAAAAAGAGCAGCATCGGCATGCTTTTCACGTCGTTTGGTAGAAATCCACGCGCGCGTTCTGCCAAAAGCACCATTTGCATGCATATCGTGTGGTTTTGCAGAAAACTGCGTCCGCGTCTACCAAAAGATGCATGCGCATGCTTAAAACGCGTTTTGGCACAAATCCATGTGCGGGTGCTAAAAAGAGCAGCATCGGCATGCTTTTCACGTCGTTTGGTAGAAATCCACACGCGCGTTCTGCCAAAAGCACCATTTGCATGCCTATCGTGTGGTTTTGCAGAAAACTGCGTCCGCGTCTACCAAAAGATGCATGCGCATGCTTAAAACGCGCTTTGGCACAAATCCATGTGCGGATGTTAAAAAGAGCAGCATCGGCATGCTTTTCACGTCGTTTGGTAGAAATCCACACGCGCGTTCTGCCAAAAGCACCATTTGCATGCATATCGTGTGGTTTTGCAGAAAACTGCGTCCGCGTCTACCAAAAGATGCATGTGCATGCTAAAAACGCGTTTTGGCACAAATCCATGTGCGGATGTTAAAAAGAGCAGCATCGGCATGCTTTTCACGTCGTTTGGTAGAAATCCACACGCGCGTTCTGCCAAAAGCACCATTTTCATGCATATCGTGTGGTTTTGCAGAAAACTGCGTCCGCGTCTACCAAAAGATGCATGTGCATGCTAAAAACGCGTTTTGGCACAAATCCATGTGCGGGTGCTAAAAAGAGCAGCATCGGCATGCTTTTCACGTCGTTTGGTAGAAATCCACGCGCGCGTTCTGCCAAAAGCACCATTTGCATGCCTATCGTGTGGTTTTGCAGAAAACTGCGTCCGCGTCTACCAAAAGATGCATGCGCATGCTTAAAACGCGTTTTGGCACAAATCCATGTGCGGATGTTAAAAAGAGCAGCATCGGCATGCTTTTCACGTCGTTTGGTAGAAATCCACGCGCGCGTTCTGCCAAAAGCACCATTTGCATGCATATCGTGTGGTTTTGCAGAAAACTGCGTCCGCGTCTACCAAAAGATGCATGCGCATGCTTAAAACGCGTTTTGGCACAAATCCATGTGCGGGTGCTAAAAAGAGCAGCATCGGCATGCTTTTCACGTCGTTTGGTAGAAATCCACACGCGCGTTCTGCCAAAAGCACCATTTGCATGCCTATCGTGTGGTTTTGCAGAAAACTGCGTCCGCGTCTACCAAAAGATGCATGCGCATGCTTAAAACGCGTTTTGGCACAAATCCATGTGCGGATGTTAAAAAGAGCAGCATCGGCATGCTTTTCACGTCGTTTGGTAGAAATCCACGCGCGCGTTCTGCCAAAAGCACCATTTGCATGCATATCGTGTGGTTTTGCAGAAAACTGCGTCCGCGTCTACCAAAAGATGCATGCGCATGCTTAAAACGCGTTTTGGCACAAATCCATGTGCGGGTGCTAAAAAGAGCAGCATCGGCATGCTTTTCACGTCGTTTGGTAGAAATCCACACGCGCGTTCTGCAAAAAGCACCATTTGCATGCCTATCGTGTGGTTTTGCAGAAAACTGCGTCCGCGTCTACCAAAAGATGCATGCGCATGCTTAAAACGCGCTTTGGCACAAATCCATGTTCGGATGTTAAAAAGAGCAGCATCGGCATGCTTTTCACGTCGTTTGGTAGAAATCCACGCGCGCGTTCTGCCAAAAGCACCATTTGCATGCATATCGTGTGGTTTTGCAGAAAACTGCGTCCGCGTCTACCAAAAGATGCATGCGCATGCTTAAAACGCGTTTTGGCACAAATTCATGTGCGGGTGCTAAAAAGAGCAGCATCGGCATGCTTTTCACGTCGTTTGGTAGAAATCCACACGCGCGTTCTGCCAAAAGCACCATTTGCATGCCTATCGTGTGGTTTTGCAGAAAACTGCGTCCGCGTCTACCAAAAGATGCATGCGCATGCTTAAAACGCGTTTTGGCACAAATCCATGTGCGGGTGCTAAAAAGAGCAGCATCGGCATGCTTTTCACGTCGTTTGGTAGAAATCCACACGCGCGTTCTGCCAAAAGCACCATTTGCATGCCTATCGTGTGGTTTTGCAGAAAACTGCGTCCGCGTCTACCAAAAGATGCATGCGCATGCTTAAAACGCGCTTTGGCACAAATCCATGTGCGGATGTTAAAAAGAGCAGCATCGGCATGCTTTTCACGTCGTTTGGTAGAAATCCACACGCGCGTTCTGCCAAAAGCACCATTTGCATGCATATCGTGTGGTTTTGCAGAAAACTGCGTCCGCGTCTACCAAAAGATGCATGTGCATGCTAAAAACGCGTTTTGGCACAAATCCATGTGCGGATGTTAAAAAGAGCAGCATCGGCATGCTTTTCACGTCGTTTGGTAGAAATCCACACGCGCGTTCTGCCAAAAGCACCATTTGCATGCATATCGTGTGGTTTTGCAGAAAACTGCGTCCGCGTCTACCAAAAGATGCATGCGCATGCTTAAAACGCGCTTTGGCACAAATCCATGTGCGGGTGCTAAAAAGAGCAGCATCGGCATGCTTTTCACGTCGTTTGGTAGAAATCCACACGCGCGTTCTGCCAAAAGCACCATTTGCATGCCTATCGTGTGGTTTTGCAGAAAACTGCGTCCGCGTCTACCAAAACATGCATGCGCATGCTTAAAACGCGTTTTGGCACAAATCCATGTGCGGGTGCTAAAAAGAGCAGCATCGGCATGCTTTTCACGTCGTTTGGTAGAAATCCACACGCGCGTTCTGCCAAAAGCACCATTTGCATGCATATCGTGTGGTTTTGCAGAAAACTGCGTCCGCGTCTACCAAAAGATGCATGTGCATGCTAAAAACGCGTTTTGGCACAAATCCATGTGCGGGTGCTAAAAAGAGCAGCATCGGCATGCTTTTCACGTCGTTTGGTAGAAATCCATGCGCGCGTTCTGCCAAAAGCACCATTTGCATGCCTATCGTGTGGTTTTGCAGAAAACTGCGTCCGCGTCTACCAAAAGATGCATGCGCATGCTTAAAACGCGTTTTGGCACAAATCCATGTGCGGATGTTAAAAAGAGCAGCATCGGCATGCTTTTCACGTCGTTTGGTAGAAATCCACGCGCGCGTTCTGCCAAAAGCACCATTTGCATGCATATCGTGTGGTTTTGCAGAAAACTGCGTCCGCGTCTACCAAAAGATGCATGCGCATGCTTAAAACGCGTTTTGGCACAAATCCATGTGCGGGTGCTAAAAAGAGCAGCATCGGCATGCTTTTCACGTCGTTTGGTAGAAATCCACACGCGCGTTCTGCAAAAAGCACCATTTGCATGCCTATCGTGTGGTTTTGCAGAAAACTGCGTCCGCGTCTACCAAAAGATGCATGCGCATGCTTAAAACGCGCTTTGGCACAAATCCATGTGCGGATGTTAAAAAGAGCAGCATCGGCATGCTTTTCACGTCGTTTGGTAGAAATCCACGCGCGCGTTCTGCCAAAAGCACCATTTGCATGCATATCGTGTGGTTTTGCAGAAAACTGCGTCCGCGTCTACCAAAAGATGCATGTGCATGCTAAAAACGCGTTTTGGCACAAATCCATGTGCGGATGTTAAAAAGAGCAGCATCGGCATGCTTTTCACGTCGTTTGGTAGAAATCCACGCGCGCGTTCTGCCAAAAGCACCATTTGCATGCATATCGTGTGGTTTTGCAGAAAACTGCGTCCGCGTCTACCAAAAGATGCATGCGCATGCTTAAAACGCGTTTTGGCACAAATCCATGTGCGGATGTTAAAAAGAGCAGCATCGGCATGCTTTTCACGTCGTTTGGTAGAAATCCACACGCGCGTTCTGCCAAAAGCACCATTTGCATGCATATCGTGTAGTTTTGCAGAAAACTGCGTCCGCGTCTACCAAAAGATGCATGCGCATGCTAAAAACGCGTTTTGGCACAAATCCATGTGCGGGTGCTAAAAAGAGCAGCATCGGCATGCTTTTCACGTCGTTTGGTAGAAATCCACACGCGCGTTCTGCAAAAAGCACCATTTGCATGCCTATCGTGTGGTTTTGCAGAAAACTGCGTCCGCGTCTACCAAAAGATGCATGCGCATGCTTAAAACGCGCTTTGGCACAAATCCATGTGCGGATGTTAAAAAGAGCAGCATCGGCATGCTTTTCACGTCGTTTGGTAGAAATCCACGCGCGCGTTCTGCCAAAAGCACCATTTGCATGCATATCGTGTGGTTTTGCAGAAAACTGCGTCCGCGTCTACCAAAAGATGCATGCGCATGCTTAAAACGCGTTTTGGCACAAATCCATGTGCGGGTGCTAAAAAGAGCAGCATCGGCATGCTTTTCACGTCGTTTGGTAGAAATCCACACGCGCGTTCTGCCAAAAGCACCATTTGCATGCCTATCGTGTGGTTTTGCAGAAAACTGCGTCCGCGTCTACCAAAAGATGCATGCGCATGCTTAAAACGCGCTTTGGCACAAATCCATGTGCGGATGTTAAAAAGAGCAGCATCGGCATGCTTTTCACGTCGTTTGGTAGAAATCCACACGCGCGTTCTGCCAAAAGCACCATTTGCATGCATATCGTGTGGTTTTGCAGAAAACTGCGTCCGCGTCTACCAAAAGATGCATGTGCATGCTAAAAACGCGTTTTGGCACAAATCCATGTGCGGATGTTAAAAAGAGCAGCATCGGCATGCTTTTCACGTCGTTTGGTAGAAATCCACACGCGCGTTCTGCCAAAAGCACCATTTGCATGCATATCGTGTGGTTTTGCAGAAAACTGCGTCCGCGTCTACCAAAAGATGCATGCGCATGCTTAAAACGCGCTTTGGCACAAATCCATGTGCGGGTGCTAAAAAGAGCAGCATCGGCATGCTTTTCACGTCGTTTGGTAGAAATCCACACGCGCGTTCTGCCAAAAGCACCATTTGCATGCCTATCGTGTGGTTTTGCAGAAAACTGCGTCCGCGTCTACCAAAACATGCATGCGCATGCTTAAAACGCGTTTTGGCACAAATCCATGTGCGGGTGCTAAAAAGAGCAGCATCGGCATGCTTTTCACGTCGTTTGGTAGAAATCCACACGCGCGTTCTGCCAAAAGCACCATTTGCATGCATATCGTGTGGTTTTGCAGAAAACTGCGTCCGCGTCTACCAAAAGATGCATGTGCATGCTAAAAACGCGTTTTGGCACAAATCCATGTGCGGGTGCTAAAAAGAGCAGCATCGGCATGCTTTTCACGTCGTTTGGTAGAAATCCATGCGCGCGTTCTGCCAAAAGCACCATTTGCATGCCTATCGTGTGGTTTTGCAGAAAACTGCGTCCGCGTCTACCAAAAGATGCATGCGCATGCTTAAAACGCGTTTTGGCACAAATCCATGTGCGGATGTTAAAAAGAGCAACATCGGCATGCTTTTCACGTCGTTTGGTAGAAATCCACGCGCGCGTTCTGCCAAAAGCACCATTTGCATGCATATCGTGTGGTTTTGCAGAAAACTGCGTCCGCGTCTACCAAAAGATGCATGCGCATGCTTAAAACGCGTTTTGGCAGAAATCCATGTGCGGGTGCTAAAAAGAGCAGCATCGGCATGCTTTTCACGTCGTTTGGTAGAAATCCACACGCGCGTTCTGCAAAAAGCACCATTTGCATGCCTATCGTGTGGTTTTGCAGAAAACTGCGTCCGCGTCTACCAAAAGATGCATGCGCATGCTTAAAACGCGCTTTGGCACAAATCCATGTGCGGATGTTAAAAAGAGCAGCATCGGCATGCTTTTCACGTCGTTTGGTAGAAATCCACGCGCGCGTTCTGCCAAAAGCACCATTTGCATGCATATCGTGTGGTTTTGCAGAAAACTGCGTCCGCGTCTACCAAAAGATGCATGTGCATGCTAAAAACGCGTTTTGGCACAAATCCATGTGCGGATGTTAAAAAGAGCAGCATCGGCATGCTTTTCACGTCGTTTGGTAGAAATCCACGCGCGCGTTCTGCCAAAAGCACCATTTGCATGCATATCGTGTGGTTTTGCAGAAAACTGCGTCCGCGTCTACCAAAAGATGCATGCGCATGCTTAAAACGCGTTTTGGCACAAATCCATGTGCGGATGTTAAAAAGAGCAGCATCGGCATGCTTTTCACGTCGTTTGGTAGAAATCCACACGCGCGTTCTGCCAAAAGCACCATTTGCATGCATATCGTGTAGTTTTGCAGAAAACTGCGTCCGCGTCTACCAAAAGATGCATGCGCATGCTAAAAACGCGTTTTGGCACAAATCCATGTGCGGATGTTAAAAAGAGCAGCATCGGCATGCTTTTCACGTCGTTTGGTAGAAATCCACACGCGCGTTCTGCCAAAAGCACCATTTGCATGCATATCGTGTGGTTTTGCAGAAAACTGCGTCCGCGTCTACCAAAACATGCATGTGCATGCTAAAAACGCGTTTTGGCACAAATCCATGTGCGGGTGCTAAAAAGAGCAGCATCGGCATGCTTTTCACGTCGTTTGGTAGAAATCCACACGCGCGTTCTGCCAAAAGCACCATTTGCATGCCTATCGTGTGGTTTTGCAGAAAACTGCGTCCGCGTCTACCAAAAGATGCATGCGCATGCTTAAAACGCGCTTTGGCACAAATCCATGTGCGGATGTTAAAAAGAGCAGCATCGGCATGCTTTTCACGTCGTTTGGTAGAAATCCACACGCGCGTTCTGCCAAAAGCACCATTTGCATGCATATCGTGTGGTTTTGCAGAAAACTGCGTCCGCGTCTACCAAAAGATGCATGTGCATGCTAAAAACGCGTTTTGGCACAAATCCATGTGCGGATGTTAAAAAGAGCAGCATCGGCATGCTTTTCACGTCGTTTGGTAGAAATCCACACGCGCGTTCTGCCAAAAGCACCATTTTCATGCATATCGTGTGGTTTTGCAGAAAACTGCGTCCGCGTCTACCAAAAGATGCATGCGCATGCTAAAAACGCGTTTTGGCACAAATCCATGTGCGGGTGCTAAAAAGAGCAGCATCGGCATGCTTTTCACGTCGTTTGGTAGAAATCCACGCGCGCGTTCTGCCAAAAGCACCATTTGCATGCCTATCGTGTGGTTTTGCAGAAAACTGCGTCCGCGTCTACCAAAAGATGCATGCGCATGCTTAAAACGCGTTTTGGCACAAATCCATGTGCGGATGTTAAAAAGAGCAGCATCGGCATGCTTTTCACGTCGTTTGGTAGAAATCCACGCGCGCGTTCTGCCAAAAGCACCATTTGCATGCATATCGTGTGGTTTTGCAGAAAACTGCGTCCGCGTCTACCAAAAGATGCATGCGCATGCTTAAAACGCGTTTTGGCACAAATCCATGTGCGGATGTTAAAAAGAGCAGCATCGGCATGCTTTTCACGTCGTTTGGTAGAAATCCACACGCGCGTTCTGCCAAAAGCACCATTTTCATGCATATCGTGTGGTTTTGCAGAAAACTGCGTCCGCGTCTACCAAAAGATGCATGTGCATGCTAAAAACGCGTTTTGGCACAAATCCATGTGCGGGTGCTAAAAAGAGCAGCATCGGCATGCTTTTCACGTCGTTTGGTAGAAATCCACGCGCGCGTTCTGCCAAAAGCACCATTTGCATGCCTATCGTGTGGTTTTGCAGAAAACTGCGTCCGCGTCTACCAAAAGATGCATGCGCATGCTTAAAACGCGTTTTGGCACAAATCCATGTGCGGATGTTAAAAAGAGCAGCATCGGCATGCTTTTCACGTCGTTTGGTAGAAATCCACGCGCGCGTTCTGCCAAAAGCACCATTTGCATGCATATCGTGTGGTTTTGCAGAAAACTGCGTCCGCGTCTACCAAAAGATGCATGCGCATGCTTAAAACGCGTTTTGGCACAAATCCATGTGCGGGTGCTAAAAAGAGCAGCATCGGCATGCTTTTCACGTCGTTTGGTAGAAATCCACACGCGCGTTCTGCCAAAAGCACCATTTGCATGCCTATCGTGTGGTTTTGCAGAAAACTGCGTCCGCGTCTACCAAAAGATGCATGCGCATGCTTAAAACGCGCTTTGGCACAAATCCATGTGCGGATGTTAAAAAGAGCAGCATCGGCATGCTTTTCACGTCGTTTGGTAGAAATCCACGCGCGCGTTCTGCCAAAAGCACCATTTGCATGCATATCGTGTGGTTTTGCAGAAAACTGCGTCCGCGTCTACCAAAAGATGCATGCGCATGCTTAAAACGCGTTTTGGCACAAATCCATGTGCGGGTGCTAAAAAGAGCAGCATCGGCATGCTTTTCACGTCGTTTGGTAGAAATCCACACGCGCGTTCTGCCAAAAGCACCATTTGCATGCATATCGTGTGGTTTTGCAGAAAACTGCGTCCGCGTCTACCAAAAGATGCATGCGCATGCTTAAAACGCGCTTTGGCACAAATCCATGTGCGGGTGCTAAAAAGAGCAGCATCGGCATGCTTTTCACGTCGTTTGGTAGAAATCCACACGCGCGTTCTGCCAAAAGCACCATTTGCATGCCTATCGTGTGGTTTTGCAGAAAACTGCGTCCGCGTCTACCAAAAGATGCATGCCCATGCTTAAAACGCGTTTTGGCACAAATCCATGTGCGGGTGCTAAAAAGAGCAGCATCGGCATGCTTTTCACGTCGTTTGGTAGAAATCCACACGCGCGTTCTGCCAAAAGCACCATTTGCATGCATATCGTGTGGTTTTGCAGAAAACTGCGTCCGCGTCTACCAAAAGATGCATGTGCATGCTAAAAACGCGTTTTGGCACAAATCCATGTGCGGGTGCTAAAAAGAGCAGCATCGGCATGCTTTTCACGTCGTTTGGTAGAAATCCATGCGCGCGTTCTGCCAAAAGCACCATTTGCATGCCTATCGTGTGGTTTTGCAGAAAACTGCGTCCGCGTCTACCAAAAGATGCATGCGCATGCTTAAAACGCGTTTTGGCACAAATCCATGTGCGAATGTTAAAAAGAGCAGCATCGGCATGCTTTTCACGTCGTTTGGTAGAAATCCACGCGCGCGTTCTGCCAAAAGCACCATTTGCATGCATATCGTGTGGTTTTGCAGAAAACTGCGTCCGCGTCTACCAAAAGATGCATGCGCATGCTTAAAACGCGTTTTGGCACAAATCCATGTGCGGGTGCTAAAAAGAGCAGCATCGGCATGCTTTTCACGTCGTTTGGTAGAAATCCACACGCGCGTTCTGCAAAAAGCACCATTTGCATGCCTATCGTGTGGTTTTGCAGAAAACTGCGTCCGCGTCTACCAAAAGATGCATGCGCATGCTTAAAACGCGCTTTGGCACAAATCCATGTTCGGATGTTAAAAAGAGCAGCATCGGCATGCTTTTCACGTCGTTTGGTAGAAATCCACGCGCGCGTTCTGCCAAAAGCACCATTTGCATGCATATCGTGTTGTTTTGCAGAAAACTGCGTCCGCGTCTACCAAAAGATGCATGCGCATGCTTAAAACGCGTTTTGGCACAAATCCATGTGCGGGTGCTAAAAAGAGCAGCATCGGCATGCTTTTCACGTCGTTTGGTAGAAATCCACACGCGCGTTCTGCCAAAAGCACCATTTGCATGCCTATCGTGTGGTTTTGCAGAAAACTGCGTCCGCGTCTACCAAAAGATGCATGCGCATGCTTAAAACGCGCTTTGGCACAAATCCATGTGCGGATGTTAAAAAGAGCAGCATCGGCATGCTTTTCACGTCGTTTGGTAGAAATCCACACGCGCGTTCTGCCAAAAGCACCATTTGCATGCATATCGTGTGGTTTTGCAGAAAACTGCGTCCGCGTCTACCAAAAGATGCATGCGCATGCTAAAAACGCGTTTTGGCACAAATCCATGTGCGGATGTTAAAAAGAGCAGCATCGGCATGCTTTTCACGTCGTTTGGTAGAAATCCACACGCGCGTTCTGCCAAAAGCACCATTTGCATGCATATCGTGTGGTTTTGCAGAAAACTGCGTCCGCGTCTACCAAAAGATGCATGTGCATGCTAAAAACGCGTTTTGGCACAAATCCATGTGCGGATGTTAAAAAGAGCAGCATCGGCATGCTTTTCACGTCGTTTGGTAGAAATCCACACGCGCGTTCTGCCAAAAGCACCATTTGCATGCATATCGTGTGGTTTTGCAGAAAACTGCGTCCGCGTCTACCAAAAGATGCATGTGCATGCTAAAAACGCGTTTTGGCACAAATCCATGTGCGGATGTTAAAAAGAGCAGCATCGGCATGCTTTTCACGTCGTTTGGTAGAAATCCACACGCGCGTTCTGCCAAAAGCACCATTTGCATGCATATCGTGTGGTTTTGCAGAAAACTGCGTCCGCGTCTACCAAAAGATGCATGTGCATGCTAAAAACGCGTTTTGGCACAAATCCATGTGCGGATGTTAAAAAGAGCAGCATCGGCATGCTTTTCACGTCGTTTGGTAGAAATCCACGCGCGCGTTCTGCCAAAAGCACCATTTGCATGCATATCGTGTGGTTTTGCAGAAAACTGCGTCCGCGTCTACCAAAAGATGCATGCGCATGCTTAAAACGCGTTTTGGCACAAATCCATGTGCGGGTGCTAAAAAGAGCAGCATCGGCATGCTTTTCACGTCGTTTGGTAGAAATCCACACGCGCGTTCTGCCAAAAGCACCATTTGCATGCCTATCGTGTGGTTTTGCAGAAAACTGCGTCCGCGTCTACCAAAAGATGCATGCGCATGCTTAAAACGCGCTTTGGCACAAATCCATGTGCGGATGTTAAAAAGAGCAGCATCGGCATGCTTTTCACGTCGTTTGGTAGAAATCCACGCGCGCGTTCTGCCAAAAGCACCATTTGCATGCATATCGTGTGGTTTTGCAGAAAACTGCGTCCGCGTCTACCAAAAGATGCATGCGCATGCTTAAAACGCGTTTTGGCACAAATCCATGTGCGGGTGCTAAAAAGAGCAGCATCGGCATGCTTTTCACGTCGTTTGGTAGAAATCCACACGCGCGTTCTGCAAAAAGCACCATTTGCATGCCTATCGTGTGGTTTTGCAGAAAACTGCGTCTACCAAAAGATGCATGCGCATGCTTAAAACGCGTTTTGGCACAAATCCATGTGCGGATGTTAAAAAGAGCAGCATCGGCATGCTTTTCACGTCGTTTGGTAGAAATCCACGCGCGCGTTCTGCCAAAAGCACCATTTGCATGCATATCGTGTGGTTTTGCAGAAAACTGCGTCCGCGTCTACCAAAAGATGCATGCGCATGCTTAAAACGCGTTTTGGCACAAATCCATGTGCGGGTGCTAAAAAGAGCAGCATCGGCATGCTTTTCACGTCGTTTGGTAGAAATCCACACGCGCGTTCTGCCAAAAGCACCATTTGCATGCCTATCGTGTGGTTTTGCAGAAAACTGCGTCCGCGTCTACCAAAAGATGCATGCGCATGCTTAAAACGCGCTTTGGCACAAATCCATGTGCGGATGTTAAAAAGAGCAGCATCGGCATGCTTTTCACGTCGTTTGGTAGAAATCCACACGCGCGTTCTGCCAAAAGCACCATTTGCATGCATATCGTGTGGTTTTGCAGAAAACTGCGTCCGCGTCTACCAAAAGATGCATGCGCATGCTTAAAACGCGCTTTGGCACAAATCCATGTGCGGATGTTAAAAAGAGCAGCAGCGGCATGCTTTTCACGTCGTTTGGTAGAAATCCACGCGCGCGTTCTGCCAAAAGCACCATTTGCATGCATATCGTGTGGTTTTGCAGAAAACTGCGTCCGCGTCTACCAAAAGATGCATGCGCATGCTTAAAACGCGTTTTGGCACAAATCCATGTGCGGGTGCTAAAAAGAGCAGCATCGGCATGCTTTTCACGTCGTTTGGTAGAAATCCACACGCGCGTTCTGCCAAAAGCACCATTTGCATGCATATCGTGTGGTTTTGCAGAAAACTGCGTCCGCGTCTACCAAAAGATGCATGCGCATGCTTAAAACGCGTTTTGGCACAAATCCATGTGCGGGTGCTAAAAAGAGCAGCATCGGCATGCTTTTCACGTCGTTTGGTAGAAATCCACACGCGCGTTCTGCCAAAAGCACCATTTGCATGCATATCGTGTGGTTTTGCAGAAAACTGCGTCCGCGTCTACCAAAAGATGCATGCGCATGCTTAAAACGCGCTTTGGCACAAATCCATGTGCGGGTGCTAAAAAGAGCAGCATCGGCATGCTTTTCACGTCGTTTGGTAGAAATCCACACGCGCGTTCTGCCAAAAGCACCATTTGCATGCCTATCGTGTGGTTTTGCAGAAAACTGCGTCCGCGTCTACCAAAACATGCATGCGCATGCTTAAAACGCGTTTTGGCACAAATCCATGTGCGGGTGCTAAAAAGAGCAGCATCGGCATGCTTTTCACGTCGTTTGGTAGAAATCCACACGCGCGTTCTGCCAAAAGCACCATTTGCATGCATATCGTGTGGTTTTGCAGAAAACTGCGTCCGCGTCTACCAAAAGATGCATGTGCATGCTAAAAACGCGTTTTGGCACAAATCCATGTGCGGGTGCTAAAAAGAGCAGCATCGGCATGCTTTTCACGTCGTTTGGTAGAAATCCATGCGCGCGTTCTGCCAAAAGCACCATTTGCATGCCTATCGTGTGGTTTTGCAGAAAACTGCGTCCGCGTCTACCAAAAGATGCATGCGCATGCTTAAAACGCGTTTTGGCACAAATCCATGTGCGGATGTTAAAAAGAGCAGCATCGGCATGCTTTTCACGTCGTTTGGTAGAAATCCACGCGCGCGTTCTGCCAAAAGCACCATTTGCATGCATATCGTGTGGTTTTGCAGAAAACTGCGTCCGCGTCTACCAAAAGATGCATGCGCATGCTTAAAACGCGTTTTGGCACAAATCCATGTGCGGGTGCTAAAAAGAGCAGCATCGGCATGCTTTTCACGTCGTTTGGTAGAAATCCACACGCGCGTTCTGCAAAAAGCACCATTTGCATGCCTATCGTGTGGTTTTGCAGAAAACTGCGTCCGCGTCTACCAAAAGATGCATGCGCATGCTTAAAACGCGCTTTGGCACAAATCCATGTGCGGATGTTAAAAAGAGCAGCATCGGCATGCTTTTCACGTCGTTTGGTAGAAATCCACGCGCGCGTTCTGCCAAAAGCACCATTTGCATGCATATCGTGTGGTTTTGCAGAAAACTGCGTCCGCGTCTACCAAAAGATGCATGCGCATGCTTAAAACGCGTTTTGGCACAAATCCATGTGCGGGTGCTAAAAAGAGCAGCATCGGCATGCTTTTCACGTCGTTTGGTAGAAATCCACACGCGCGTTCTGCCAAAAGCACCATTTGCATGCCTATCGTGTGGTTTTGCAGAAAACTGCGTCCGCGTCTACCAAAAGATGCATGCGCATGCTTAAAACGCGCTTTGGCACAAATCCATGTGCGGATGTTAAAAAGAGCAGCATCGGCATGCTTTTCACGTCGTTTGGTAGAAATCCACACGCGCGTTCTGCCAAAAGCACCATTTGCATGCATATCGTGTGGTTTTGCAGAAAACTGCGTCCGCGTCTACCAAAAGATGCATGTGCATGCTAAAAACGCGTTTTGGCACAAATCCATGTGCGGATGTTAAAAAGAGCAGCATCGGCATGCTTTTCACGTCGTTTGGTAGAAATCCACACGCGCGTTCTGCCAAAAGCACCATTTGCATGCATATCGTGTGGTTTTGCAGAAAACTGCGTCCGCGTCTACCAAAAGATGCATGTGCATGCTAAAAACGCGTTTTGGCACAAATCCATGTGCGGGTGCTAAAAAGAGCAGCATCGGCATGCTTTTCACGTCGTTTGGTAGAAATCCACACGCGCGTTCTGCCAAAAGCACCATTTGCATGCCTATCGTGTGGTTTTGCAGAAAACTGCGTCCGCGTCTACCAAAAGATGCATGCGCATGCTTAAAACGCGCTTTGGCACAAATCCATGTGCGGATGTTAAAAAGAGCAGCATCGGCATGCTTTTCACGTCGTTTGGTAGAAATCCACACGCGCGTTCTGCCAAAAGCACCATTTGCATGCATATCGTGTGGTTTTGCAGAAAACTGCGTCCGCGTCTACCAAAAGATGCATGTGCATGCTAAAAACGCGTTTTGGCACAAATCCATGTGCGGGTGCTAAAAAGAGCAGCATCGGCATGCTTTTCACGTCGTTTGGTAGAAATCCATGCGCGCGTTCTGCCAAAAGCACCATTTGCATGCCTATCGTGTGGTTTTGCAGAAAACTGCGTCCGCGTCTACCAAAAGATGCATGCGCATGCTTAAAACGCGTTTTGGCACAAATCCATGTGCGAATGTTAAAAAGAGCAGCATCGGCATGCTTTTCACGTCGTTTGGTAGAAATCCACGCGCGCGTTCTGCCAAAAGCACCATTTGCATGCATATCGTGTGGTTTTGCAGAAAACTGCGTCCGCGTCTACCAAAAGATGCATGCGCATGCTTAAAACGCGTTTTGGCACAAATCCATGTGCGGGTGCTAAAAAGAGCAGCATCGGCATGCTTTTCACGTCGTTTGGTAGAAATCCACACGCGCGTTCTGCAAAAAGCACCATTTGCATGCCTATCGTGTGGTTTTGCAGAAAACTGCGTCCGCGTCTACCAAAAGATGCATGCGCATGCTTAAAACGCGCTTTGGCACAAATCCATGTTCGGATGTTAAAAAGAGCAGCATCGGCATGCTTTTCACGTCGTTTGGTAGAAATCCACGCGCGCGTTCTGCCAAAAGCACCATTTGCATGCATATCGTGTGGTTTTGCAGAAAACTGCGTCCGCGTCTACCAAAAGATGCATGCGCATGCTTAAAACGCGTTTTGGCACAAATCCATGTGCGGGTGCTAAAAAGAGCAGCATCGGCATGCTTTTCACGTCGTTTGGTAGAAATCCACACGCGCGTTCTGCCAAAAGCACCATTTGCATGCCTATCGTGTGGTTTTGCAGAAAACTGCGTCCGCGTCTACCAAAAGATGCATGCGCATGCTTAAAACGCGCTTTGGCACAAATCCATGTGCGGATGTTAAAAAGAGCAGCATCGGCATGCTTTTCACGTCGTTTGGTAGAAATCCACACGCGCGTTCTGCCAAAAGCACCATTTGCATGCATATCGTGTGGTTTTGCAGAAAACTGCGTCCGCGTCTACCAAAAGATGCATGCGCATGCTAAAAACGCGTTTTGGCACAAATCCATGTGCGGATGTTAAAAAGAGCAGCATCGGCATGCTTTTCACGTCGTTTGGTAGAAATCCACACGCGCGTTCTGCCAAAAGCACCATTTGCATGCATATCGTGTGGTTTTGCAGAAAACTGCGTCCGCGTCTACCAAAAGATGCATGTGCATGCTAAAAACGCGTTTTGGCACAAATCCATGTGCGGATGTTAAAAAGAGCAGCATCGGCATGCTTTTCACGTCGTTTGGTAGAAATCCACACGCGCGTTCTGCCAAAAGCACCATTTGCATGCATATCGTGTGGTTTTGCAGAAAACTGCGTCCGCGTCTACCAAAAGATGCATGTGCATGCTAAAAACGCGTTTTGGCACAAATCCATGTGCGGATGTTAAAAAGAGCAGCATCGGCATGCTTTTCACGTCGTTTGGTAGAAATCCACACGCGCGTTCTGCCAAAAGCACCATTTGCATGCATATCGTGTGGTTTTGCAGAAAACTGCGTCCGCGTCTACCAAAAGATGCATGTGCATGCTAAAAACGCGTTTTGGCACAAATCCATGTGCGGATGTTAAAAAGAGCAGCATCGGCATGCTTTTCACGTCGTTTGGTAGAAATCCACGCGCGCGTTCTGCCAAAAGCACCATTTGCATGCATATCGTGTGGTTTTGCAGAAAACTGCGTCCGCGTCTACCAAAAGATGCATGCGCATGCTTAAAACGCGTTTTGGCACAAATCCATGTGCGGGTGCTAAAAAGAGCAGCATCGGCATGCTTTTCACGTCGCTTGGTAGAAATCCACACGCGCGTTCTGCCAAAAGCACCATTTGCATGCCTATCGTGTGGTTTTGCAGAAAACTGCGTCCGCGTCTACCAAAAGATGCATGCGCATGCTTAAAACGCGCTTTGGCACAAATCCATGTGCGGATGTTAAAAAGAGCAGCATCGGCATGCTTTTCACGTCGTTTGGTAGAAATCCACGCGCGCGTTCTGCCAAAAGCACCATTTGCATGCATATCGTGTGGTTTTGCAGAAAACTGCGTCCGCGTCTACCAAAAGATGCATGCGCATGCTTAAAACGCGTTTTGGCACAAATCCATGTGCGGGTGCTAAAAAGAGCAGCATCGGCATGCTTTTCACGTCGTTTGGTAGAAATCCACACGCGCGTTCTGCAAAAAGCACCATTTGCATGCCTATCGTGTGGTTTTGCAGAAAACTGCGTCTACCAAAAGATGCATGCGCATGCTTAAAACGCGTTTTGGCACAAATCCATGTGCGGATGTTAAAAAGAGCAGCATCGGCATGCTTTTCACGTCGTTTGGTAGAAATCCACGCGCGCGTTCTGCCAAAAGCACCATTTGCATGCATATCGTGTGGTTTTGCAGAAAACTGCGTCCGCGTCTACCAAAAGATGCATGCGCATGCTTAAAACGCGTTTTGGCACAAATCCATGTGCGGGTGCTAAAAAGAGCAGCATCGGCATGCTTTTCACGTCGTTTGGTAGAAATCCACACGCGCGTTCTGCCAAAAGCACCATTTGCATGCCTATCGTGTGGTTTTGCAGAAAACTGCGTCCGCGTCTACCAAAAGATGCATGCGCATGCTTAAAACGCGCTTTGGCACAAATCCATGTGCGGATGTTAAAAAGAGCAGCATCGGCATGCTTTTCACGTCGTTTGGTAGAAATCCACACGCGCGTTCTGCCAAAAGCACCATTTGCATGCATATCGTGTGGTTTTGCAGAAAACTGCGTCCGCGTCTACCAAAAGATGCATGCGCATGCTTAAAACGCGCTTTGGCACAAATCCATGTGCGGATGTTAAAAAGAGCAGCATCGGCATGCTTTTCACGTCGTTTGGTAGAAATCCACGCGCGCGTTCTGCCAAAAGCACCATTTGCATGCATATCGTGTGGTTTTGCAGAAAACTGCGTCCGCGTCTACCAAAAGATGCATGCGCATGCTTAAAACGCGTTTTGGCACAAATCCATGTGCGGGTGCTAAAAAGAGCAGCATCGGCATGCTTTTCACGTCGTTTGGTAGAAATCCACACGCGCGTTCTGCCAAAAGCACCATTTGCATGCATATCGTGTGGTTTTGCAGAAAACTGCGTCCGCGTCTACCAAAAGATGCATGCGCATGCTTAAAACGCGTTTTGGCACAAATCCATGTGCGGGTGCTAAAAAGAGCAGCATCGGCATGCTTTTCACGTCGTTTGGTAGAAATCCACACGCGCGTTCTGCCAAAAGCACCATTTGCATGCATATCGTGTGGTTTTGCAGAAAACTGCGTCCGCGTCTACCAAAAGATGCATGCGCATGCTTAAAACGCGCTTTGGCACAAATCCATGTGCGGGTGCTAAAAAGAGCAGCATCGGCATGCTTTTCACGTCGTTTGGTAGAAATCCACACGCGCGTTCTGCCAAAAGCACCATTTGCATGCCTATCGTGTGGTTTTGCAGAAAACTGCGTCCGCGTCTACCAAAACATGCATGCGCATGCTTAAAACGCGTTTTGGCACAAATCCATGTGCGGGTGCTAAAAAGAGCAGCATCGGCATGCTTTTCACGTCGTTTGGTAGAAATCCACACGCGCGTTCTGCCAAAAGCACCATTTGCATGCATATCGTGTGGTTTTGCAGAAAACTGCGTCCGCGTCTACCAAAAGATGCATGTGCATGCTAAAAACGCGTTTTGGCACAAATCCATGTGCGGGTGCTAAAAAGAGCAGCATCGGCATGCTTTTCACGTCGTTTGGTAGAAATCCATGCGCGCGTTCTGCCAAAAGCACCATTTGCATGCATATCGTGTGGTTTTGCAGAAAACTGCGTCCGCGTCTACCAAAAGATGCATGCGCATGCTTAAAACGCGCTTTGGCACAAATCCATGTGCGGGTGCTAAAAAGAGCAGCATCGGCATGCTTTTCACGTCGTTTGGTAGAAATCCACACGCGCGTTCTGCAAAAAGCACCATTTGCATGCCTATCGTGTGGTTTTGCAGAAAACTGCGTCCGCGTCTACCAAAAGATGCATGCGCATGCTTAAAACGCGCTTTGGCACAAATCCATGTGCGGATGTTAAAAAGAGCAGCATCGGCATGCTTTTCACGTCGTTTGGTAGAAATCCACGCGCGCGTTCTGCCAAAAGCACCATTTGCATGCATATCGTGTGGTTTTGCAGAAAACTGCGTCCGCGTCTACCAAAAGATGCATGCGCATGCTTAAAACGCGTTTTGGCACAAATCCATGTGCGGGTGCTAAAAAGAGCAGCATCGGCATGCTTTTCACGTCGTTTGGTAGAAATCCACACGCGCGTTCTGCCAAAAGCACCATTTGCATGCCTATCGTGTGGTTTTGCAGAAAACTGCGTCCGCGTCTACCAAAAGATGCATGCGCATGCTTAAAACGCGCTTTGGCACAAATCCATGTGCGGATGTTAAAAAGAGCAGCATCGGCATGCTTTTCACGTCGTTTGGTAGAAATCCACACGCGCGTTCTGCCAAAAGCACCATTTGCATGCATATCGTGTGGTTTTGCAGAAAACTGCGTCCGCGTCTACCAAAAGATGCATGTGCATGCTAAAAACGCGTTTTGGCACAAATCCATGTGCGGATGTTAAAAAGAGCAGCATCGGCATGCTTTTCACGTCGTTTGGTAGAAATCCACACGCGCGTTCTGCCAAAAGCACCATTTGCATGCATATCGTGTGGTTTTGCAGAAAACTGCGTCCGCGTCTACCAAAAGATGCATGTGCATGCTAAAAACGCGTTTTGGCACAAATCCATGTGCGGGTGCTAAAAAGAGCAGCATCGGCATGCTTTTCACGTCGTTTGGTAGAAATCCACACGCGCGTTCTGCCAAAAGCACCATTTGCATGCCTATCGTGTGGTTTTGCAGAAAACTGCGTCCGCGTCTACCAAAAGATGCATGCGCATGCTTAAAACGCGCTTTGGCACAAATCCATGTGCGGATGTTAAAAAGAGCAGCATCGGCATGCTTTTCACGTCGTTTGGTAGAAATCCACACGCGCGTTCTGCCAAAAGCACCATTTGCATGCATATCGTGTGGTTTTGCAGAAAACTGCGTCCGCGTCTACCAAAAGATGCATGTGCATGCTAAAAACGCGTTTTGGCACAAATCCATGTGCGGATGTTAAAAAGAGCAGCATCGGCATGCTTTTCACGTCGTTTGGTAGAAATCCACACGCGCGTTCTGCCAAAAGCACCATTTTCATGCATATCGTGTGGTTTTGCAGAAAACTGCGTCCGCGTCTACCAAAAGATGCATGTGCATGCTAAAAACGCGTTTTGGCACAAATCCATGTGCGGGTGCTAAAAAGAGCAGCATCGGCATGCTTTTCACGTCGTTTGGTAGAAATCCACGCGCGCGTTCTGCCAAAAGCACCATTTGCATGCCTATCGTGTGGTTTTGCAGAAAACTGCGTCCGCGTCTACCAAAAGATGCATGCGCATGCTTAAAACGCGTTTTGGCACAAATCCATGTGCGGATGTTAAAAAGAGCAGCATCGGCATGCTTTTCACGTCGTTTGGTAGAAATCCACGCGCGCGTTCTGCCAAAAGCACCATTTGCATGCATATCGTGTGGTTTTGCAGAAAACTGCGTCCGCGTCTACCAAAAGATGCATGCGCATGCTTAAAACGCGTTTTGGCACAAATCCATGTGCGGGTGCTAAAAAGAGCAGCATCGGCATGCTTTTCACGTCGTTTGGTAGAAATCCACACGCGCGTTCTGCCAAAAGCACCATTTGCATGCCTATCGTGTGGTTTTGCAGAAAACTGCGTCCGCGTCTACCAAAAGATGCATGCGCATGCTTAAAACGCGCTTTGGCACAAATCCATGTGCGGATGTTAAAAAGAGCAGCATCGGCATGCTTTTCACGTCGTTTGGTAGAAATCCACGCGCGCGTTCTGCCAAAAGCACCATTTGCATGCATATCGTGTGGTTTTGCAGAAAACTGCGTCCGCGTCTACCAAAAGATGCATGCGCATGCTTAAAACGCGTTTTGGCACAAATCCATGTGCGGGTGCTAAAAAGAGCAGCATCGGCATGCTTTTCACGTCGTTTGGTAGAAATCCACACGCGCGTTCTGCCAAAAGCACCATTTGCATGCATATCGTGTGGTTTTGCAGAAAACTGCGTCCGCGTCTACCAAAAGATGCATGCGCATGCTTAAAACGCGCTTTGGCACAAATCCATGTGCGGGTGCTAAAAAGAGCAGCATCGGCATGCTTTTCACGTCGTTTGGTAGAAATCCACACGCGCGTTCTGCCAAAAGCACCATTTGCATGCCTATCGTGTGGTTTTGCAGAAAACTGCGTCCGCGTCTACCAAAAGATGCATGTGCATGCTTAAAACGCGTTTTGGCACAAATCCATGTGCGGGTGCTAAAAAGAGCAGCATCGGCATGCTTTTCACGTCGTTTGGTAGAAATCCACACGCGCGTTCTGCCAAAAGCACCATTTGCATGCATATCGTGTGGTTTTGCAGAAAACTGCGTCCGCGTCTACCAAAAGATGCATGTGCATGCTAAAAACGCGTTTTGGCACAAATCCATGTGCGGGTGCTAAAAAGAGCAGCATCGGCATGCTTTTCACGTCGTTTGGTAGAAATCCATGCGCGCGTTCTGCCAAAAGCACCATTTGCATGCCTATCGTGTGGTTTTGCAGAAAACTGCGTCCGCGTCTACCAAAAGATGCATGCGCATGCTTAAAACGCGTTTTGGCACAAATCCATGTGCGGATGTTAAAAAGAGCAGCATCGGCATGCTTTTCACGTCGTTTGGTAGAAATCCACGCGCGCGTTCTGCCAAAAGCACCATTTGCATGCATATCGTGTGGTTTTGCAGAAAACTGCGTCCGCGTCTACCAAAAGATGCATGCGCATGCTTAAAACGCGTTTTGGCACAAATCCATGTGCGGGTGCTAAAAAGAGCAGCATCGGCATGCTTTTCACGTCGTTTGGTAGAAATCCACACGCGCGTTCTGCAAAAAGCACCATTTGCATGCCTATCGTGTGGTTTTGCAGAAAACTGCGTCCGCGTCTACCAAAAGATGCATGCGCATGCTTAAAACGCGCTTTGGCACAAATCCATGTTCGGATGTTAAAAAGAGCAGCATCGGCATGCTTTTCACGTCGTTTGGTAGAAATCCACGCGCGCGTTCTGCCAAAAGCACCATTTGCATGCATATCGTGTGGTTTTGCAGAAAACTGCGTCCGCGTCTACCAAAAGATGCATGCGCATGCTTAAAACGCGTTTTGGCACAAATTCATGTGCGGGTGCTAAAAAGAGCAGCATCGGCATGCTTTTCACGTCGTTTGGTAGAAATCCACACGCGCGTTCTGCCAAAAGCACCATTTGCATGCCTATCGTGTGGTTTTGCAGAAAACTGCGTCCGCGTCTACCAAAAGATGCATGCGCATGCTTAAAACGCGTTTTGGCACAAATCCATGTGCGGGTGCTAAAAAGAGCAGCATCGGCATGCTTTTCACGTCGTTTGGTAGAAATCCACACGCGCGTTCTGCCAAAAGCACCATTTGCATGCCTATCGTGTGGTTTTGCAGAAAACTGCGTCCGCGTCTACCAAAAGATGCATGCGCATGCTTAAAACGCGCTTTGGCACAAATCCATGTGCGGATGTTAAAAAGAGCAGCATCGGCATGCTTTTCACGTCGTTTGGTATAAATCCACACGCGCGTTCTGCCAAAAGCACCATTTGCATGCATATCGTGTGGTTTTGCAGAAAACTGCGTCCGCGTCTACCAAAAGATGCATGTGCATGCTAAAAACGCGTTTTGGCACAAATCCATGTGCGGATGTTAAAAAGAGCAGCATCGGCATGCTTTTCACGTCGTTTGGTAGAAATCCACACGCGCGTTCTGCCAAAAGCACCATTTGCATGCATATCGTGTGGTTTTGCAGAAAACTGCGTCCGCGTCTACCAAAAGATGCATGCGCATGCTTAAAACGCGCTTTGGCACAAATCCATGTGCGGGTGCTAAAAAGAGCAGCATCGGCATGCTTTTCACGTCGTTTGGTAGAAATCCACACGCGCGTTCTGCCAAAAGCACCATTTGCATGCCTATCGTGTGGTTTTGCAGAAAACTGCGTCCGCGTCTACCAAAACATGCATGCGCATGCTTAAAACGCGTTTTGGCACAAATCCATGTGCGGGTGCTAAAAAGAGCAGCATCGGCATGCTTTTCACGTCGTTTGGTAGAAATCCACACGCGCGTTCTGCCAAAAGCACCATTTGCATGCATATCGTGTGGTTTTGCAGAAAACTGCGTCCGCGTCTACCAAAAGATGCATGCGCATGCTTAAAACGCGTTTTGGCACAAATCCATGTGCGGGTGCTAAAAAGAGCAGCATCGGCATGCTTTTCACGTCGTTTGGTAGAAATCCACACGCGCGTTCTGCCAAAAGCACCATTTGCATGCATATCGTGTGGTTTTGCAGAAAACTGCGTCCGCGTCTACCAAAAGATGCATGCGCATGCTTAAAACGCGCTTTGGCACAAATCCATGTGCGGGTGCTAAAAAGAGCAGCATCGGCATGCTTTTCACGTCGTTTGGTAGAAATCCACACGCGCGTTCTGCCAAAAGCACCATTTGCATGCCTATCGTGTGGTTTTGCAGAAAACTGCGTCCGCGTCTACCAAAACATGCATGCGCATGCTTAAAACGCGTTTTGGCACAAATCCATGTGCGGGTGCTAAAAAGAGCAGCATCGGCATGCTTTTCACGTCGTTTGGTAGAAATCCACACGCGCGTTCTGCCAAAAGCACCATTTGCATGCATATCGTGTGGTTTTGCAGAAAACTGCGTCCGCGTCTACCAAAAGATGCATGTGCATTCTAAAAACGCGTTTTGGCACAAATCCATGTGCGGGTGCTAAAAAGAGCAGCATCGGCATGCTTTTCACGTCGTTTGGTAGAAATCCATGCGCGCGTTCTGCCAAAAGCACCATTTGCATGCCTATCGTGTGGTTTTGCAGAAAACTGCGTCCGCGTCTACCAAAAGATGAATGCGCATGCTTAAAACGCGTTTTGGCACAAATCCATGTGCGGATGTTAAAAAGAGCAGCATCGGCATGCTTTTCACGTCGTTTGGTAGAAATCCACGCGCGCGTTCTGCCAAAAGCACCATTTGCATGCATATCGTGTGGTTTTGCAGAAAACTGCGTCCGCGTCTACCAAAAGATGCATGCGCATGCTTAAAACGCGTTTTGGCACAAATCCATGTGCGGGTGCTAAAAAGAGCAGCATCGGCATGCTTTTCACGTCGTTTGGTAGAAATCCACACGCGCGTTCTGCAAAAAGCACCATTTGCATGCCTATCGTGTGGTTTTGCAGAAAACTGCGTCCGCGTCTACCAAAAGATGCATGCGCATGCTTAAAACGCGCTTTGGCACAAATCCATGTGCGGATGTTAAAAAGAGCAGCATCGGCATGCTTTTCACGTCGTTTGGTAGAAATCCACGCGCGCGTTCTGCCAAAAGCACCATTTGCATGCATATCGTGTGGTTTTGCAGAAAACTGCGTCCGCGTCTACCAAAAGATGCATGCGCATGCTTAAAACGCGTTTTGGCACAAATCCATGTGCGGATGTTAAAAAGAGCAGCATCGGCATGCTTTTCACGTCGTTTGGTAGAAATCCACACGCGCGTTCTGCCAAAAGCACCATTTGCATGCATATCGTGTAGTTTTGCAGAAAACTGCGTCCGCGTCTACCAAAAGATGCATGCGCATGCTAAAAACGCGTTTTGGCACAAATCCATGTGCGGATGTTAAAAAGAGCAGCATCGGCATGCTTTTCACGTCGTTTGGTAGAAATCCACACGCGCGTTCTGCCAAAAGCACCATTTGCATGCATATCGTGTGGTTTTGCAGAAAACTGCGTCCGCGTCTACCAAAACATGCATGTGCATGCTAAAAACGCGTTTTGGCACAAATCCATGTGCGGGTGCTAAAAAGAGCAGCATCGGCATGCTTTTCACGTCGTTTGGTAGAAATCCACACGCGCGTTCTGCCAAAAGCACCATTTGCATGCCTATCGTGTGGTTTTGCAGAAAACTGCGTCCGCGTCTACCAAAAGATGCATGCGCATGCTTAAAACGCGCTTTGGCACAAATCCATGTGCGGATGTTAAAAAGAGCAGCATCGGCATGCTTTTCACGTCGTTTGGTAGAAATCCACACGCGCGTTCTGCCAAAAGCACCATTTGCATGCATATCGTGTGGTTTTGCAGAAAACTGCGTCCGCGTCTACCAAAAGATGCATGTGCATGCTAAAAACGCGTTTTGGCACAAATCCATGTGCGGATGTTAAAAAGAGCAGCATCGGCATGCTTTTCACGTCGTTTGGTAGAAATCCACACGCGCGTTCTGCCAAAAGCACCATTTTCATGCATATCGTGTGGTTTTGCAGAAAACTGCGTCCGCGTCTACCAAAGATGCATGCGCATGCTAAAAACGCGTTTTGGCACAAATCCATGTGCGGGTGCTAAAAAGAGCAGCATCGGCATGCTTTTCACGTCGTTTGGTAGAAATCCACGCGCGCGTTCTGCCAAAAGCACCATTTGCATGCCTATCGTGTGGTTTTGCAGAAAACTGCGTCCGCGTCTACCAAAGATGCATGCGCATGCTTAAAACGCGTTTTGGCACAAATCCATGTGCGGATGTTAAAAAGAGCAGCATCGGCATGCTTTTCACGTCGTTTGGTAGAAATCCACGCGCGCGTTCTGCCAAAAGCACCATTTGCATGCATATCGTGTGGTTTTGCAGAAACTGCGTCCGCGTCTACCAAAAGATGCATGCGCATGCTTAAAACGCGTTTTGGCACAAATCCATGTGCGGATGTTAAAAAGAGCAGCATCGGCATGCTTTTCACGTCGTTTGGTAGAAATCCACACGCGCGTTCTGCCAAAAGCACCATTTTCATGCATATCGTGTGGTTTTGCAGAAAACTGCGTCCGCGTCTACCAAAAGATGCATGTGCATGCTAAAAACGCGTTTTGGCACAAATCCATGTGCGGGTGCTAAAAAGAGCAGCATCGGCATGCTTTTCACGTCGTTTGGTAGAAATCCACGCGCGCGTTCTGCCAAAAGCACCATTTGCATGCCTATCGTGTGGTTTTGCAGAAAACTGCGTCCGCGTCTACCAAAAGATGCATGCGCATGCTTAAAACGCGTTTGGCACAAATCCATGTGCGGATGTTAAAAAGAGCAGCATCGGCATGCTTGCTTTTCACGTCGTTTGGTAGAAATCCACGCGCGCGTTCTGCCAAAAGCACCATTTGCATGCATATCGTGTGGTTTTGCAGAAAACTGCGTCCGCGTCTACCAAAAGATGCATGCGCATGCTTAAAACGCGTTTTGGCACAAATCCATGTGCGGGTGCTAAAAAGAGCAGCATCGGCATGCTTTTCACGTCGTTTGGTAGAAATCCACACGCGCGTTCTGCCAAAAGCACCATTTGCATGCCTATCGTGTGGTTTTGCAGAAAACTGCGTCCGCGTCTACCAAAAGATGCATGCGCATGCTTAAAACGCGCTTTGGCACAAATCCATGTGCGGATGTTAAAAAGAGCAGCATCGGCATGCTTTTCACGTCGTTTGGTAGAAATCCACGCGCGCGTTCTGCCAAAAGCACCATTTGCATGCATATCGTGTGGTTTTGCAGAAAACTGCGTCCGCGTCTACCAAAAGATGCATGCGCATGCTTAAAACGCGTTTTGGCACAAATCCATGTGCGGGTGCTAAAAAGAGCAGCATCGGCATGCTTTTCACGTCGTTTGGTAGAAATCCACACGCGCGTTCTGCCAAAAGCACCATTTGCATGCATATCGTGTGGTTTTGCAGAAAACTGCGTCCGCGTCTACCAAAGATGCATGCGCATGCTTAAAACGCGCTTTGGCACAAATCCATGTGCGGGTGCTAAAAAGAGCAGCATCGGCATGCTTTTCACGTCGTTTGGTAGAAATCCACACGCGCGTTCTGCCAAAAGCACCATTTGCATGCCTATCGTGTGGTTTTGCAGAAAACTGCGTCCGCGTCTACCAAAAGATGCATGCGCATGCTTAAAACGCGTTTTGGCACAAATCCATGTGCGGGTGCTAAAAAGAGCAGCATCGGCATGCTTTTCACGTCGTTTGGTAGAAATCCACACGCGCGTTCTGCCAAAAGCACCATTTGCATGCATATCGTGTGGTTTTGCAGAAAACTGCGTCCGCGTCTACCAAAAGATGCATGTGCATGCTAAAACGCGTTTTGGCACAAATCCATGTGCGGGTGCTAAAAAGAGCAGCATCGGCATGCTTTTCACGTCGTTTGGTAGAAATCCATGCGCGCGTTCTGCCAAAAGCACCATTTGCATGCCTATCGTGTGGTTTTGCAGAAAACTGCGTCCGCGTCTACCAAAAGATGCATGCGCATGCTTAAAACGCGTTTTGGCACAAATCCATGTGCGAATGTTAAAAAGAGCAGCATCGGCATGCTTTTCACGTCGTTTGGTAGAAATCCACGCGCGCGTTCTGCCAAAAGCACCATTTGCATGCATATCGTGTGGTTTTGCAGAAAACTGCGTCCGCGTCTACCAAAAGATGCATGCGCATGCTTAAAACGCGTTTTGGCACAAATCCATGTGCGGGTGCTAAAAAGAGCAGCATCGGCATGCTTTTCACGTCGTTTGGTAGAAATCCACACGCGCGTTCTGCAAAAAGCACCATTTGCATGCCTATCGTGTGGTTTTGCAGAAAACTGCGTCCGCGTCTACCAAAAGATGCATGCGCATGCTTAAAACGCGCTTTGGCACAAATCCATGTTCGGATGTTAAAAAGAGCAGCATCGGCATGCTTTTCACGTCGTTTGGTAGAAATCCACGCGCGCGTTCTGCCAAAAGCACCATTTGCATGCATATCGTGTGGTTTTGCAGAAAACTGCATCCGCGTCTACCAAAACATGCATGCGCATGCTTAAAACGCGTTTTGGCACAAATCCATGTGCGGGTGCTAAAAAGAGCAGCATCGGCATGCTTTTCACGTCGTTTGGTAGAAATCCACACGCGCGTTCTGCCAAAAGCACCATTTGCATGCCTATCGTGTGGTTTTGCAGAAAACTGCGTCCGCGTCTACCAAAAGATGCATGCGCATGCTTAAAACGCGCTTTGGCACAAATCCATGTGCGGATGTTAAAAAGAGCAGCATCGGCATGCTTTTCACGTCGTTTGGTAGAAATCCACACGCGCGTTCTGCCAAAAGCACCATTTGCATGCATATCGTGTGGTTTTGCAGAAAACTGCGTCCGCGTCTACCAAAAGATGCATGCGCATGCTAAAAACGCGTTTTGGCACAAATCCATGTGCGGATGTTAAAAAGAGCAGCATCGGCATGCTTTTCACGTCGTTTGGTAGAAATCCACACGCGCGTTCTGCCAAAAGCACCATTTGCATGCATATCGTGTGGTTTTGCAGAAAACTGCGTCCGCGTCTACCAAAAGATGCATGTGCATGCTAAAACGCGTTTTGGCACAAAATCCATGTGCGGATGTTAAAAAGAGCAGCATCGGCATGCTTTTCACGTCGTTTGGTAGAAATCCACACGCGCGTTCTGCCAAAAGCACCATTTGCATGCATATCGTGTGGTTTTGCAGAAAACTGCGTCCGCGTCTACCAAAAGATGCATGTGCATGCTAAAAACGCGTTTTGGCACAAATCCATGTGCGGATGTTAAAAAGAGCAGCATCGGCATGCTTTTCACGTCGTTTGGTAGAAATCCACACGCGCGTTCTGCCAAAAGCACCATTTGCATGCATATCGTGTGGTTTTGCAGAAAACTGCGTCCGCGTCTACCAAAGATGCATGGCATGCTAAAACGCGTTTTGGCACAAATCCATGTGCGGATGTTAAAAAGAGCAGCATCGGCATGCTTTTCACGTCGTTTGGTAGAAATCCACGCGCGCGTTCTGCCAAAAGCACCATTTGCATGCATATCGTGTGGTTTTGCAGAAAACTGCGTCGCGTCTACCAAAGATGCATGCGCATGCTTAAAACGCGTTTTGGCACAAATCCATGTGCGGGTGCTAAAAAGAGCAGCATCGGCATGCTTTTCACGTCGTTTGGTAGAAATCCACACGCGCGTTCTGCCAAAAGCACCATTTGCATGCCTATCGTGTGGTTTTGCAGAAAACTGCGTCCGCGTCTACCAAAAGATGCATGCGCATGCTTAAAACGCGCTTTGGCACAAATCCATGTGCGGATGTTAAAAAGAGCAGCATCGGCATGCTTTTCACGTCGTTTGGTAGAAATCCACGCGCGCGTTCTGCCAAAAGCACCATTTGCATGCATATCGTGTGGTTTTGCAGAAAACTGCGTCCGCGTCTACCAAAAGATGCATGCGCATGCTTAAAACGCGTTTTGGCACAAATCCATGTGCGGGTGCTAAAAAGAGCAGCATCGGCATGCTTTTCACGTCGTTTGGTAGAAATCCACACGCGCGTTCTGCAAAAGCACCATTTGCATGCCTATCGTGTGGTTTTGCAGAAAACTGGCGTCTACCAAAAGATGCATGCGCATGCTTAAAACGCGTTTTGGCACAAATCCATGTGCGGATGTTAAAAAGAGCAGCATCGGCATGCTTTTCACGTCGTTTGGTAGAAATCCACGCGCGCGTTCTGCCAAAAGCACCATTTGCATGCATATCGTGTGGTTTTGCAGAAAACTGCGTCCGCGTCTACCAAAAGATGCATGCGCATGCTTAAAACGCGTTTTGGCACAAATCCATGTGCGGGTGCTAAAAAGAGCAGCATCGGCATGCTTTTCACGTCGTTTGGTAGAAATCCACACGCGCGTTCTGCCAAAAGCACCATTTGCATGCCTATCGTGTGGTTTTGCAGAAAACTGCGTCCGCGTCTACCAAAAGATGCATGCGCATGCTTAAAACGCGCTTTGGCACAAATCCATGTGCGGATGTTAAAAAGAGCAGCATCGGCATGCTTTTCACGTCGTTTGGTAGAAATCCACACGCGCGTTCTGCCAAAAGCACCATTTGCATGCATATCGTGTGGTTTTGCAGAAAACTGCGTCCGCGTCTACCAAAAGATGCATGTGCATGCTAAAACGCGCTTTGGCACAAATCCATGTGCGGATGTTAAAAAGAGCAGCATCGGCATGCTTTTCACGTCGTTTGGTAGAAATCCACGCGCGCGTTCTGCCAAAAGCACCATTTGCATGCCTATCGTGTGGTTTTGCAGAAAACTGCGTCCGCGTCTACCAAAAGATGCATGCGCATGCTTAAAACGCGTTTTGGCACAAATCCATGTGCGGATGTTAAAAAGAGCAGCATCGGCATGCTTTTCACGTCGTTTGGTAGAAATCCACGCGCGCGTTCTGCCAAAAGCACCATTTGCATGCATATCGTGTGGTTTTGCAGAAAACTGCGTCCGCGTCTACCAAAAGATGCATGCGCATGCTTAAAACGCGTTTTGGCACAAATCCATGTGCGGGTGCTAAAAAGAGCAGCATCGGCATGCTTTTCACGTCGTTTGGTAGAAATCCACGCGCGCGTTCTGCCAAAAGCACCATTTGCATGCATATCGTGTGGTTTTGCAGAAAAACTGCGTCCGCGTCTACCAAAAGATGCATGCGCATGCTTAAAACGCGTTTTGGCACAAATCCATGTGCGGGTGCTAAAAAGAGCAGCATCGGCATGCTTTTCACGTCGTTTGGTAGAAATCCACACGCGCGTTCTGCCAAAAGCACCATTTGCATGCCTATCGTGTGGTTTTGCAGAAAACTGCGTCCGCGTCTACCAAAAGATGCATGCGCATGCTTAAAACGCGCTTTGGCACAAATCCATGTGCGGATGTTAAAAAGAGCAGCATCGGCATGCTTTTCACGTCGTTTGGTAGAAATCCACGCGCGCGTTCTGCCAAAAGCACCATTTGCATGCATATCGTGTGGTTTTGCAGAAAACTGCGTCCGCGTCTACCAAAAGATGCATGCGCATGCTAAAACGCGTTTTGGCACAAATCCATGTGCGGATGTTAAAAAGAGCAGCATCGGCATGCTTTTCACGTCGTTTGGTAGAAATCCACGCGCGCGTTCTGCCAAAAGCACCATTTGCATGCATATCGTGTGGTTTTGCAGAAAACTGCGTCCGCGTCTACCAAAAGATGCATGCGCATGCTTAAAACGCGTTTTGGCACAAATCCATGTGCGGATGTTAAAAAGAGCAGCATCGGCATGCTTTTCACGTCGTTTGGTAGAAATCCACACGCGCGTTCTGCCAAAAGCACCATTTGCATGCATATCGTGTGGTTTTGCAGAAAACTGCGTCCGCGTCTACCAAAAGATGCATGCGCATGCTAAAAACGCGTTTTGGCACAAATCCATGTGCGGGTGCTAAAAAGAGCAGCATCGGCATGCTTTTCACGTCGTTTGGTAGAAATCCACACGCGCGTTCTGCCAAAAGCACCATTTGCATGCCTATCGTGTGGTTTTGCAGAAAACTGCGTCCGCGTCTACCAAAAGATGCATGCGCATGCTTAAACGCGCTTTGGCACAAATCCATGTGCGGATGTTAAAAAGAGCAGCATCGGCATGCTTTTCACGTCGTTTGGTAGAAATCCACGCGCGCGTTCTGCCAAAAGCACCATTTGCATGCATATCGTGTGGTTTTGCAGAAAACTGCGTCCGCGTCTACCAAAAGATGCATGCGCATGCTTAAAACGCGTTTTGGCACAAATCCATGTGCGGGTGCTAAAAAGAGCAGCATCGGCATGCTTTTCACGTCGTTTGGTAGAAATCCACACGCGCGTTCTGCCAAAAGCACCATTTGCATGCCTATCGTGTGGTTTTGCAGAAAACTGCGTCCGCGTCTACCAAAAGATGCATGCGCATGCTTAAAACGCGCTTTGGCACAAATCCATGTGCGGATGTTAAAAAGAGCAGCATCGGCATGCTTTTCACGTCGTTTGGTAGAAATCCACACGCGCGTTCTGCCAAAAGCACCATTTGCATGCATATCGTGTGGTTTTGCAGAAAACTGCGTCCGCGTCTACCAAAAGATGCATGTGCATGCTAAAAACGCGTTTTGGCACAAATCCATGTGCGGATGTAAAAAGAGCAGCATCGGCATGCTTTTCACGTCGTTTGGTAGAAATCCACACGCGCGTTCTGCCAAAAGCACCATTTGCATGCATATCGTGTGGTTTTGCAGAAAACTGCGTCCGCGTCTACCAAAAGATGCATGCGCATGCTTAAAACGCGCTTTGGCACAAATCCATGTGCGGGTGCTAAAAAGAGCAGCATCGGCATGCTTTTCACGTCGTTTGGTAGAAATCCACACGCGCGTTCTGCCAAAAGCACCATTTGCATGCCTATCGTGTGGTTTTGCAGAAAACTGCGTCCGCGTCTACCAAAAGATGCATGCGCATGCTTAAAACGCGTTTTGGCACAAATCCATGTGCGGGTGCTAAAAAGAGCAGCATCGGCATGCTTTTCACGTCGTTTGGTAGAAATCCACACGCGCGTTCTGCCAAAAGCACCATTTGCATGCATATCGTGTGGTTTTGCAGAAAACTGCGTCCGCGTCTACCAAAAGATGCATGTGCATGCTAAAAACGCGTTTTGGCACAAATCCATGTGCGGGTGCTAAAAAGAGCAGCATCGGCATGCTTTTCACGTCGTTTGGTAGAAATCCATGCGCGCGTTCTGCCAAAAGCACCATTTGCATGCCTATCGTGTGGTTTTGCAGAAAACTGCGTCCGCGTCTACCAAAAGATGCATGCGCATGCTTAAAACGCGTTTTGGCACAAATCCATGTGCGGATGTTAAAAAGAGCAGCATCGGCATGCTTTTCACGTCGTTTGGTAGAAATCCACGCGCGCGTTCTGCCAAAAGCACCATTTGCATGCATATCGTGTGGTTTTGCAGAAAACTGCGTCCGCGTCTACCAAAAGATGCATGCGCATGCTTAAAACGCGTTTTGGCACAAATCCATGTGCGGGTGCTAAAAAGAGCAGCATCGGCATGCTTTTCACGTCGTTTGGTAGAAATCCACACGCGCGTTCTGCAAAAGCACCATTTGCATGCCTATCGTGTGGTTTTGCAGAAAACTGCGTCCGCGTCTACCAAAAGATGCATGCGCATGCTTAAAACGCGCTTTGGCACAAATCCATGTGCGGATGTTAAAAAGAGCAGCATCGGCATGCTTTTCACGTCGTTTGGTAGAAATCCACGCGCGCGTTCTGCCAAAAGCACCATTTGCATGCATATCGTGTGGTTTTGCAGAAAACTGCGTCCGCGTCTACCAAAAGATGCATGTGCATGCTAAAAACGCGTTTTGGCACAAATCCATGTGCGGATGTTAAAAAGAGCAGCATCGGCATGCTTTTCACGTCGTTTGGTAGAAATCCACGCGCGCGTTCTGCCAAAAGCACCATTTGCATGCATATCGTGTGGTTTTGCAGAAAACTGCGTCCGCGTCTACCAAAAGATGCATGCGCATGCTTAAAACGCGTTTGGCACAAATCCATGTGCGGATGTTAAAAAGAGCAGCATCGGCATGCTTTTCACGTCGTTTGGTAGAAATCCACACGCGCGTTCTGCCAAAAGCACCATTTGCATGCATATCGTGTGGTTTTGCAGAAAACTGCGTCCGCGTCTACCAAAAGATGCATGCGCATGCTTAAAACGCGTTTTGGCACAAATCCATGTGCGGATGTTAAAAAGAGCAGCATCGGCATGCTTTTCACGTCGTTTGGTAGAAATCCACACGCGCGTTCTGCCAAAAGCACCATTTGCATGCATATCGTGTGGTTTTGCAGAAAACTGCGTCCGCGTCTACCAAAAGATGCATGTGCATGCTAAAACGCGTTTTGGCACAAATCCATGTGCGGGTGCTAAAAAGAGCAGCATCGGCATGCTTTTCACGTCGTTTGGTAGAAATCCACACGCGCGTTCTGCCAAAAGCACCATTTGCATGCCTATCGTGTGGTTTTGCAGAAAACTGCGTCCGCGTCTACCAAAAGATGCATGCGCATGCTTAAAACGCGCTTTGGCACAAATCCATGTGCGGATGTTAAAAAGAGCAGCATCGGCATGCTTTTCACGTCGTTTGGTAGAAATCCACACGCGCGTTCTGCCAAAAGCACCATTTGCATGCATATCGTGTGGTTTTGCAGAAAACTGCGTCCGCGTCTACCAAAAGATGCATGTGCATGCTAAAAACGCGTTTTGGCACAAATCCATGTGCGGATGTTAAAAAGAGCAGCATCGGCATGCTTTTCACGTCGTTTGGTAGAAATCCACACGCGCGTTCTGCCAAAAGCACCATTTTCATGCATATCGTGTGGTTTTGCAGAAAACTGCGTCCGCGTCTACCAAAAGATGCATGCGCATGCTAAAAACGCGTTTTGGCACAAATCCATGTGCGGGTGCTAAAAAGAGCAGCATCGGCATGCTTTTCACGTCGTTTGGTAGAAATCCACGCGCGCGTTCTGCCAAAAGCACCATTTGCATGCCTATCGTGTGGTTTTGCAGAAAACTGCGTCCGCGTCTACCAAAAGATGCATGCGCATGCTTAAAACGCGTTTTGGCACAAATCCATGTGCGGATGTTAAAAAGAGCAGCATCGGCATGCTTTTCACGTCGTTTGGTAGAAATCCACGCGCGCGTTCTGCCAAAAGCACCATTTGCATGCATATCGTGTGGTTTTGCAGAAAACTGCGTCCGCGTCTACCAAAAGATGCATGCGCATGCTTAAAACGCGTTTTGGCACAAATCCATGTGCGGATGTTAAAAAGAGCAGCATCGGCATGCTTTTCACGTCGTTTGGTAGAAATCCACGCGCGCGTTCTGCCAAAAGCACCATTTGCATGCCTATCGTGTGGTTTTGCAGAAAACTGCGTCCGCGTCTACCAAAAGATGCATGCGCATGCTTAAAACGCGTTTTGGCACAAATCCATGTGCGGATGTTAAAAAGAGCAGCATCGGCATGCTTTTCACGTCGTTTGGTAGAAATCCACGCGCGCGTTCTGCCAAAAGCACCATTTGCATGCATATCGTGTGGTTTTGCAGAAAACTGCGTCCGCGTCTACCAAAAGATGCATGCGCATGCTTAAAACGCGTTTTGGCACAAATCCATGTGCGGGTGCTAAAAAGAGCAGCATCGGCATGCTTTTCACGTCGTTTGGTAGAAATCCACACGCGCGTTCTGCCAAAAGCACCATTTGCATGCCTATCGTGTGGTTTTGCAGAAAACTGCGTCCGCGTCTACCAAAAGATGCATGCGCATGCTTAAAACGCGCTTTGGCACAAATCCATGTGCGGATGTTAAAAGAGCAGCATCGGCATGCTTTTCACGTCGTTTGGTAGAAATCCACGCGCGCGTTCTGCCAAAAGCACCATTTGCATGCATATCGTGTGGTTTTGCAGAAAACTGCGTCCGCGTCTACCAAAAGATGCATGCGCATGCTTAAAACGCGTTTTGGCACAAATCCATGTGCGGGTGCTAAAAAGAGCAGCATCGGCATGCTTTTCACGTCGTTTGGTAGAAATCCACACGCGCGTTCTGCCAAAAGCACCATTTGCATGCATATCGTGTGGTTTTGCAGAAAACTGCGTCCGCGTCTACCAAAAGATGCATGCGCATGCTTAAAACGCGCTTTGGCACAAATCCATGTGCGGGTGCTAAAAAGAGCAGCATCGGCATGCTTTTCACGTCGTTTGGTAGAAATCCACACGCGCGTTCTGCCAAAAGCACCATTTGCATGCCTATCGTGTGGTTTTGCAGAAAACTGCGTCCGCGTCTACCAAAAGATGCATGCGCATGCTTAAAACGCGTTTTGGCACAAATCCATGTGCGGGTGCTAAAAAGAGCAGCATCGGCATGCTTTTCACGTCGTTTGGTAGAAATCCACACGCGCGTTCTGCCAAAAGCACCATTTGCATGCATATCGTGTGGTTTTGCAGAAAACTGCGTCCGCGTCTACCAAAAGATGCATGTGCATGCTAAAAACGCGTTTTGGCACAAATCCATGTGCGGGTGCTAAAAAGAGCAGCATCGGCATGCTTTTCACGTCGTTTGGTAGAAATCCATGCGCGCGTTCTGCCAAAAGCACCATTTGCATGCCTATCGTGTGGTTTTGCAGAAAACTGCGTCCGCGTCTACCAAAAGATGCATGCGCATGCTTAAAACGCGTTTTGGCACAAATCCATGTGCGGATGTTAAAAAGAGCAGCATCGGCATGCTTTTCACGTCGTTTGGTAGAAATCCACGCGCGCGTTCTGCCAAAAGCACCATTTGCATGCATATCGTGTGGTTTTGCAGAAAACTGCGTCCGCGTCTACCAAAAGATGCATGCGCATGCTTAAAACGCGTTTTGGCACAAATCCATGTGCGGGTGCTAAAAAGAGCAGCATCGGCATGCTTTTCACGTCGTTTGGTAGAAATCCACACGCGCGTTCTGCAAAAAGCACCATTTGCATGCCTATCGTGTGGTTTTGCAGAAAACTGCGTCCGCGTCTACCAAAAGATGCATGCGCATGCTTAAAACGCGCTTTGGCACAAATCCATGTGCGGATGTTAAAAAGAGCAGCATCGGCATGCTTTTCACGTCGTTTGGTAGAAATCCACGCGCGCGTTCTGCCAAAAGCACCATTTGCATGCATATCGTGTGGTTTTGCAGAAAACTGCGTCCGCGTCTACCAAAAGATGCATGCGCATGCTTAAAACGCGTTTTGGCACAAATCCATGTGCGGGTGCTAAAAAGAGCAGCATCGGCATGCTTTTCACGTCGTTTGGTAGAAATCCACACGCGCGTTCTGCCAAAAGCACCATTTGCATGCCTATCGTGTGGTTTTGCAGAAAACTGCGTCCGCGTCTACCAAAAGATGCATGCGCATGCTTAAAACGCGCTTTGGCACAAATCCATGTGCGGATGTTAAAAAGAGCAGCATCGGCATGCTTTTCACGTCGTTTGGTAGAAATCCACACGCGCGTTCTGCCAAAAGCACCATTTGCATGCATATCGTGTGGTTTTGCAGAAAACTGCGTCCGCGTCTACCAAAAGATGCATGCGCATGCTAAAAACGCGTTTTGGCACAAATCCATGTGCGGATGTTAAAAAGAGCAGCATCGGCATGCTTTTCACGTCGTTTGGTAGAAATCCACACGCGCGTTCTGCAAAAGCACCATTTGCATGCATATCGTGTGGTTTTGCAGAAAACTGCGTCCGCGTCTACCAAAAGATGCATGTGCATGCTAAAAACGCGTTTTGGCACAAATCCATGTGCGGATGTTAAAAAGAGCAGCATCGGCATGCTTTTCACGTCGTTTGGTAGAAATCCACACGCGCGTTCTGCCAAAAGCACCATTTGCATGCATATCGTGTGGTTTTGCAGAAAACTGCGTCCGCGTCTACCAAAAGATGCATGTGCATGCTAAAACGCGTTTTGGCACAAATCCATGTGCGGATGTTAAAAAGAGCAGCATCGGCATGCTTTTCACGTCGTTTGGTAGAAATCCACACGCGCGTTCTGCCAAAAGCACCATTTGCATGCATATCGTGTGGTTTTGCAGAAAACTGCGTCCGCGTCTACCAAAAGATGCATGTGCATGCTAAAAACGCGTTTTGGCACAAATCCATGTGCGGGTGCTAAAAAGAGCAGCATCGGCATGCTTTTCACGTCGTTTGGTAGAAATCCACGCGCGCGTTCTGCCAAAAGCACCATTTGCATGCCTATCGTGTGGTTTTGCAGAAAACTGCGTCCGCGTCTACCAAAAGATGCATGCGCATGCTTAAAACGACGTTTTGGCACAAATCCATGTGCGGGTGCTAAAAAGAGCAGCATCGGCATGCTTTTCACGTCGTTTGGTAGAAATCCACACGCGCGTTCTGCCAAAAGCACCATTTGCATGCCTATCGTGTGGTTTTGCAGAAAACTGCGTCCGCGTCTACCAAAAGATGCATGCGCATGCTTAAAACGCGCTTTGGCACAAATCCATGTGCGGATGTTAAAAAGAGCAGCATCGGCATGCTTTTCACGTCGTTTGGTAGAAATCCACGCGCGCGTTCTGCCAAAAGCACCATTTGCATGCATATCGTGTGGTTTTGCAGAAAACTGCGTCCGCGTCTACCAAAAGATGCATGCGCATGCTTAAAACGCGTTTTGGCACAAATCCATGTGCGGGTGCTAAAAAGAGCAGCATCGGCATGCTTTTCACGTCGTTTGGTAGAAATCCACACGCGCGTTCTGCCAAAAGCACCATTTGCATGCCTATCGTGTGGTTTTGCAGAAAACTGCGTCGCGTCTACCAAAAGATGCATGCGCATGCTTAAAACGCGTTTTGGCACAAATCCATGTGCGGATGTTAAAAAGAGCAGCATCGGCATGCTTTTCACGTCGTTTGGTAGAAATCCACGCGCGCGTTCTGCAAAAGCACCATTTGCATGCATATCGTGTGGTTTTGCAGAAAACTGCGTCCGCGTCTACCAAAAGATGCATGCGCATGCTTAAAACGCGTTTTGGCACAAATCCATGTGCGGGTGCTAAAAAGAGCAGCATCGGCATGCTTTTCACGTCGTTTGGTAGAAATCCACACGCGCGTTCTGCCAAAAGCACCATTTGCATGCCTATCGTGTGGTTTTGCAGAAAACTGCGTCCGCGTCTACCAAAAGATGCATGCGCATGCTTAAAACGCGCTTTGGCACAAATCCATGTGCGGATGTTAAAAAGAGCAGCATCGGCATGCTTTTCACGTCGTTTGGTAGAAATCCACACGCGCGTTCTGCCAAAAGCACCATTTGCATGCATATCGTGTGGTTTTGCAGAAAACTGCGTCCGCGTCTACCAAAAGATGCATGCGCATGCTTAAAACGCGCTTTGGCACAAATCCATGTGCGGATGTTAAAAAGAGCAGCATCGGCATGCTTTTCACGTCGTTTGGTAGAAATCCACACGCGCGTTCTGCCAAAAGCACCATTTGCATGCCTATCGTGTGGTTTTGCAGAAAACTGCGTCCGCGTCTACCAAAGATGCATGCGCATGCTTAAAACGCGTTTTGGCACAAATCCATGTGCGGATGTTAAAAAGAGCAGCATCGGCATGCTTTTCACGTCGTTTGGTAGAAATCCACACGCGCGTTCTGCCAAAAGCACCATTTGCATGCATATCGTGTGGTTTTGCAGAAAACTGCGTCGCGTCTACCAAAAGATGCATGCGCATGCTTAAAACGCGCTTTGGCACAAATCCATGTGCGGATGTTAAAAGAGCAGCATCGGCATGCTTTTCACGTCGTTTGGTAGAAATCCACACGCGCGTTCTGCCAAAAGCACCATTTGCATGCATATCGTGTGGTTTTGCAGAAAACTGCGTCCGCGTCTACCAAAAGATGCATGTGCATGCTAAAAACGCGTTTTGGCACAAATCCATGTGCGGATGTTAAAAAGAGCAGCATCGGCATGCTTTTCACGTCGTTTGGTAGAAATCCACACGCGCGTTCTGCCAAAAGCACCATTTGCATGCATATCGTGTGGTTTTGCAGAAAACTGCGTCCGCGTCTACCAAAAGATGCATGTGCATGCTAAAACGCGTTTTGGCACAAATCCATGTGCGGGTGCTAAAAAGAGCAGCATCGGCATGCTTTTCACGTCGTTTGGTAGAAATCCACACGCGCGTTCTGCCAAAAGCACCATTTGCATGCCTATCGTGTGGTTTTGCAGAAAACTGCGTCCGCGTCTACCAAAAGATGCATGCGCATGCTTAAAACGCGCTTTGGCACAAATCCATGTGCGGATGTTAAAAAGAGCAGCATCGGCATGCTTTTCACGTCGTTTGGTAGAAATCCACGCGCGCGTTCTGCCAAAAGCACCATTTGCATGCCTATCGTGTGGTTTTGCAGAAAACTGCGTCCGCGTCTACCAAAAGATGCATGTGCATGCTAAAACGCGTTTTGGCACAAATCCATGTGCGGATGTTAAAAAGAGCAGCATCGGCATGCTTTTCACGTCGTTTGGTAGAAATCCACGCGCGCGTTCTGCCAAAAGCACCATTTCATGCATATCGTGTGGTTTTGCAGAAAACTGCGTCCGCGTCTACCAAAAGATGCATGTGCATGCTTAAAACGCGTTTTGGCACAAATCCATGTGCGGGTGCTAAAAAGAGCAGCATCGGCATGCTTTTCACGTCGTTTGGTAGAAATCCACGCGCGCGTTCTGCCAAAAGCACCATTTGCATGCCTATCGTGTGGTTTTGCAGAAAACTGCGTCCGCGTCTACCAAAAGATGCATGCGCATGCTTAAAACGCGTTTTGGCACAAATCCATGTGCGGATGTTAAAAAGAGCAGCATCGGCATGCTTTTCACGTCGTTGGTAGAAATCCACGCGCGCGTTCTGCCAAAAGCACCATTTGCATGCATATCGTGTGGTTTTGCAGAAAACTGCGTCCGCGTCTACCAAAAGATGCATGCGCATGCTTAAAACGCGTTTTGGCACAAATCCATGTGCGGGTGCTAAAAAGAGCAGCATCGGCATGCTTTTCACGTCGTTTGGTAGAAATCCACACGCGCGTTCTGCCAAAAGCACCATTTGCATGCCTATCGTGTGGTTTTGCAGAAAACTGCGTCCGCGTCTACCAAAAGATGCATGCGCATGCTTAAAACGCGTTTGGCACAAATCCATGTGCGGATGTTAAAAGAGCAGCATCGGCATGCTTTTCACGTCGTTTGGTAGAAATCCACGCGCGCGTTCTGCCAAAAGCACCATTTGCATGCATATCGTGTGGTTTTGCAGAAAACTGCGTCCGCGTCTACCAAAAGATGCATGCGCATGCTTAAAACGCGTTTTGGCACAAATCCATGTGCGGGTGCTAAAAAGAGCAGCATCGGCATGCTTTTCACGTCGTTTGGTAGAAATCCACACGCGCGTTCTGCAAAAAGCACCATTTGCATGCCTATCGTGTGGTTTTGCAGAAAACTGCGTCGCGTCTACCAAAAGATGCATGCGCATGCTTAAAACGCGCTTTGGCACAAATCCATGTTCGGATGTTAAAAAGAGCAGCATCGGCATGCTTTTCACGTCGTTTGGTAGAAATCCACGCGCGCGTTCTGCCAAAAGCACCATTTGCATGCATATCGTGTGGTTTTGCAGAAAACTGCGTCCGCGTCTACCAAAAGATGCATGCGCATGCTTAAAACGCGTTTTGGCACAAATTCATGTGCGGGTGCTAAAAAGAGCAGCATCGGCATGCTTTTCACGTCGTTTGGTAGAAATCCACACGCGCGTTCTGCCAAAAGCACCATTTGCATGCCTATCGTGTGGTTTTGCAGAAAACTGCGTCCGCGTCTACCAAAAGATGCATGCGCATGCTTAAAACGCGTTTTGGCACAAATCCATGTGCGGGTGCTAAAAAGAGCAGCATCGGCATGCTTTTCACGTCGTTTGGTAGAAATCCACACGCGCGTTCTGCCAAAAGCACCATTTGCATGCCTATCGTGTGGTTTTGCAGAAAACTGCGTCCGCGTCTACCAAAAGATGCATGCGCATGCTTAAAACGCGCTTTGGCACAAATCCATGTGCGGATGTTAAAAAGAGCAGCATCGGCATGCTTTTCACGTCGTTTGGTAGAAATCCACACGCGCGTTCTGCCAAAAGCACCATTTGCATGCATATCGTGTGGTTTTGCAGAAAACTGCGTCCGCGTCTACAAAAGATGCATGTGCATGCTAAAAACGCGTTTTGGCACAAATCCATGTGCGGATGTTAAAAAGAGCAGCATCGGCATGCTTTTCACGTCGTTTGGTAGAAATCCACACGCGCGTTCTGCCAAAAGCACCATTTGCATGCATATCGTGTGGTTTTGCAGAAAACTGCGTCCGCGTCTACCAAAAGATGCATGCGCATGCTTAAAACGCGCTTTGGCACAAATCCATGTGCGGGTGCTAAAAAGAGCAGCATCGGCATGCTTTTCACGTCGTTTGGTAGAAATCCACACGCGCGTTCTGCCAAAAGCACCATTTGCATGCCTATCGTGTGGTTTTGCAGAAAACTGCGTCCGCGTCTACCAAAACATGCATGCGCATGCTTAAAACGCGTTTTTGGCACAAATCCATGTGCGGGTGCTAAAAAGAGCAGCATCGGCATGCTTTTCACGTCGTTTGGTAGAAATCCACACGCGCGTTCTGCCAAAAGCACCATTTGCATGCATATCGTGTGGTTTTGCAGAAAACTGCGTCCGCGTCTACCAAAAGATGCATGTGCATGCTAAAACGCGTTTTGGCACAAATCCATGTGCGGGTGCTAAAAAGAGCAGCATCGGCATGCTTTTCACGTCGTTTGGTAGAAATCCATGCGCGCGTTCTGCCAAAAGCACCATTTGCATGCCTATCGTGTGGTTTGCAGAAAACTGCGTCCGCGTCTACCAAAAGATGCATGCGCATGCTTAAAACGCGTTTTGGCACAAATCCATGTGCGGATGTTAAAAAGAGCAGCATCGGCATGCTTTTCACGTCGTTTGGTAGAAATCCACGCGCGCGTTCTGCCAAAAGCACCATTTGCATGCATATCGTGTGGTTTTGCAGAAAACTGCGTCCGCGTCTACCAAAAGATGCATGTGCATGCTAAAAACGCGTTTTGGCACAAATCCATGTGCGGATGTTAAAAAGAGCAGCATCGGCATGCTTTTCACGTCGTTTGGTAGAAATCCACGCGCGCGTTCTGCCAAAAGCACCATTTGCATGCATATCGTGTGGTTTTGCAGAAAACTGCGTCCGCGTCTACCAAAAGATGCATGCGCATGCTTAAAACGCGTTTTGGCACAAATCCATGTGCGGATGTTAAAAAGAGCAGCATCGGCATGCTTTTCACGTCGTTTGGTAGAAATCCACACGCGCGTTCTGCCAAAAGCACCATTTGCATGCATATCGTGTTGGTTTTGCAGAAAACTGCGTCCGCGTCTACCAAAAGATGCATGCGCATGCTAAAACGCGTTTGGCACAAATCCATGTGCGGATGTTTAAAAAGAGCAGCATCGGCATGCTTTTCACGTCGTTTGGTAGAAATCCACACGCGCGTTCTGCCAAAAGCACCATTTGCATGCATATCGTGTGGTTTTGCAGAAAACTGCGTCCCGCGTCTACCAAAAGATGCATGCGCATGCTAAAAACGCGATTTTGGCACAAATCCATGTGCGGGTGCTAAAAGAGCAGCATCGGCATGCTTTTCACGTCGTTTGGTAGAAATCCACACGCGCGTTCTGCCAAAAGCACCGTTTGCATGCATATCGTGTGGTTTTGCAGAAAACTGCGTCCGCGTCTACCAAAAGATGCATGCGCATGCTTAAAACGCGTTTTGGCACAAATCCATGTGCGGATGTTAAAAAGAGCAGCATCGGCATGCTTTTCACGTCGTTTGGTAGAAATCCACACGCGCGTTCTGCCAAAAGCACCATTTGCATGCATATCGTGTGGTTTTGCAGAAAACTGCGTCCGCGTCTACCAAAAGATGCAAGTGCATGCTAAAAACGCGTTTTGGCACAAATCCATGTGCGGATGTTAAAAAGAGCAGCATCGGCATGCTTTCACGTCGTTTGGTAGAAATCCACACGCGCGTTCTGCCAAAAGCACCATTTGCATGCATATCGTGTGGTTTTGCAGAAAACTGCGTCGCGTCTACCAAAAGATGATTGCATGCTAAAACGCGTTTTGGCACAAATCCATGTGCGGGTGCTAAAAAGAGCAGCATCGGCATGCTTTTCACGTCGTTTGGTAGAAAGAAATCCACGCGCGCGTTCTGCCAAAAGCACCATTTGCATGCATATCGTGTGGTTTTGCAGAAAAACTGCGTCCGCGTCTACCAAAAGATGCATGCGCATGCTTAAAACGCGTTTTGGCACAAATCCATGTGCGGGTGCTAAAAAGAGCAGCATCGGCATGCTTTTCACGTCGTTTGGTAGAAATCCACGCGCGCGTTCTGCCAAAGCACCATTTGCATGCATATCGTGTGGTTTTGCAGAAAACTGCGTCCGCGTCTACCAAAGATGCATGCGCATGCTTAAAACACGTTTTGGCACAAATCCATGTGCGGGTGCTAAAAGAGCAGCATCGGCATGCTTTTCACGTCGTTTGGTAGAAATCCACGCGCGCGTTCTGCCAAAAGCACCATTTGCATGCCTATCGTGTGGTTTTGCAGAAACTGCGTCCGCGTCTACCAAAAGATGCAGCGGCATGCTTAAAACGCGTTTTGGCACAAATCCATGTGCGGATGTTAAAAAGAGCAGCATCGGCATGCTTTTCACGTCGTTTGGTAGAAATCCACACGCGCGTTCTGCCAAAAGCACCATTTGCATGCATATCGTGTGGTTTTGCAGAAAACTGCGTCCGCGTCTACCAAAAGATGCATGCGCATGCTTAAAACGCGTTTTGGCACAAATCCATGTGCGGGTGCTAAAAAGAGCAGCATCGGCATGCTTTTCACGTCGTTTGGTAGAAATCCACGCGCGCGTTCTGCAAAACCACCATTTGCATGCATATCGTGTGGTTTTGCAGAAAAACTGCGTCCGCCATCTACCAAAGATGCATGCGCATGCTTAAAACGCGTTTTGGCACAAATCCATGTGCGGGTGCTAAAAAGAGCAGCATCGGCATGCTTTTCACGTCGTTTGGTAGAAATCCACACGCGCGTTCTGCCAAAAGCACTATTTGCATGCATATCGTGTGGTTTTGCAGAAAACTGCGTCCGCGTCTACCAAAAGATGCATGTGCATGCTAAAACGCGTTTTGGCACAAATCCATGTGCGGATGTTAAAAAGAGCAGCATCGGCATGCTTTTCACGTCGTTTGGTAGAAATCCACACGCGCGTTCTGCCAAAAGCACCATTTGCATGCATATCGTGTGGTTTTGCAGAAAACTGCGTCCGCGTCTACCAAAAGATGCATGCGCATGCTTAAAACGCGTTTTGGCACAAATCCATGTGCGGGTGCTAAAAAGAGCAGCATCGGCATGCTTTTCACGTCGTTTGGTAGAAATCCACGCGCGCGTTCTGCCAAAAGCACCATTTGCATGCCTATCGTGTGGTTTTGCAGAAAACTGCGTCCGCGTCTACCAAAAGATGCATGCGCATGCTTAAAACGCGCTTTGGCACAAATCCATGTGCGGATGTTAAAAAGAGCAGCATCGGCATGCTTTTCACGTCGTTTGGTAGAAATCCACGCGCGCGTTCTGCCAAAGCACCATTTGCATGCATATCGTGTGGTTTTGCAGAAAACTGCGTCCGCGTCTACCAAAAGATGCATGCGCATGCTTAAAACGCGTTTTGGCACAAATCCATGTGCGGATGTTAAAAAGAGCAGCATCGGCATGCTTTTCACGTCGTTTGGTAGAAATCCACGCGCGCGTTCTGCCAAAAGCACCATTTGCATGCCTATCGTGTGGTTTTGCAGAAAAACTGCGTCCGCGTCTACCAAAAGATGCATGCGCATGCTTAAAACGCGTTTTGGCACAAATCCATGTGCGGATGTTAAAAAGAGCAGCATCGGCATGCTTTTCACGTCGTTTGGTAGAAAACCACACGCGCGTTCTGCCAAAAGCACCATTTGCATGCCTATCGTGTGGTTTTGCAGAAAACTGCGTCCGCGTCTACCAAAAGATGCATGCGCATGCTTAAAACGCGCTTTGGCACAAATCCATGTGCGGATGTTAAAAAGAGCAGCATCGGCATGCTTTTCACGTCGTTTGGTAGAAATCCACACGCGCGTTCTGCCAAAAGCACCATTTGCATGCCTATCGTGTGGTTTTGCAGAAAACTGCGTCCGCGTCTACCAAAAGATGCATGCGCATGCTTAAAACGCGCTTTGGCACAAATCCATGTGCGGGTGCTAAAAAGAGCAGCATCGGCATGCTTTTCAACGTCGTTTGGTAGAAATCCACGCGCGCGTTCTGCCAAAAGCACCATTTGCATGCCTATCGTGTGGTTTTGCAGAAAACTGCGTCCGCGTCTACCAAAAGATGCATGCGCATGCTTAAAACGCGCTTTGGCACAAAATCCATGTGCGGATGTTAAAAAGAGCAGCATCGGCATGCTTTTCACGTCGTTTGGTAGAAATCCACACGCGCGTTCTGCCAAAAGCACTATTTGCATGCATATCGTGTGGTTTTGCAGAAAACTGCGTCCGCGTCTACCAAAAGATGCATGCGCCTGCTTAAAAACGCGCTTTGGCACAAATCCATGTGCGGATGTTAAAAAGAGCAGCATCGGCATGCTTTTTCACGTCGTTTGGTAGAAATCCACACGCGCGTTCTGCCAAAAGCACCATTTGCATGCATATCGTGTGGTTTTGCAGAAAACTGCGTCCGCGTCTACCAAAAGATGCATGCGCATGCTTAAAACACGTTTTGGCACAAATCCATGTGCGGGTTGCTAAAAAGAGCAGCATCGGCATGCTTTTCACGTCGTTTGGTAGAAATCCACGCGCGCGTTCTGCCAAAAGCACCATTTGCATGCCTATCGTGTGGTTTTGCAGAAACTGCGTCCGCGTCTACCAAAAGATGCAGGCGCATGCTTAAAACGCGTTTTGGCACAAATCCATGTGCGGATGTTAAAAAGAGCAGCATCGGCATGCTTTTCACGTCGTTTGGTAGAAATCCACGCGCGCGTTCTGCCAAAACCACCATTTGCATGCATATCGTGTGGTTTTGCAGAAAACTGCGTCCGCATCTACCAAAAGATGCATGCGCATGCTTAAAACGCGTTTTGGCACAAATCCATGTGCGGGTGCTAAAAAGAGCAGCATCGGCATGCTTTTCACGTCGTTTGGTAGAAATCCACACGCGCGTTCTGCCAAAAGCACCATTTGCATGCATATCGTGTGGTTTTGCAGAAAACTGCGTCCGCGTCTACCAAAAGATGCATGTGCATGCTAAAAACGCGTTTTGGCACAAATCCATGTGCGGATGTTAAAAAGAGCAGCATCGGCATGCTTTTCACGTCGTTTGGTAGAAATCCACACGCGCGTTCTGCCAAAAGCACCATTTGCATGCATATCGTGTGGTTTTGCAGAAAACTGCGTCCGCGTCTACCAAAAGATGCATGCGCATGCTTAAAACGCGCTTTGGCACAAATCCATGTGCGGATGTTAAAAAGAGCAGCATCGGCATGCTTTTCACGTCGTTTGGTAGAAATCCACACGCGCGTTCTGCCAAAAGCACCATTTGCATGCATATCGTGTGGTTTTGCAGAAAACTGCGTCCGCGTCTACCAAAAGATGCATGTGCATGCTAAAAACGCGTTTTGGCACAAATCCATGTGCGGATGTTAAAAAGAGCAGCATCGGCATGCTTTTCACGTCGTTTGGTAGAAATCCACGCGCGCGTTCTGCCAAAAGCACCATTTGCATGCATATCGTGTGGTTTTGCAGAAAACTGCGTCCGCGTCTACCAAAAGATGCATGCGCATGCTTAAAACGCGTTTTGGCACAAATCCATGTGCGGGTGCTAAAAAGAGCAGCATCGGCATGCTTTTCACGTCGTTTGGTAGAAATCCACGCGCGCGTTCTGCCAAAAGCACCATTTGCATGCCTATCGTGTGGTTTTGCAGAAAACTGCGTCCGCGTCTACCAAAAGATGCATGCGCATGCTTAAAACGCGCTTTGGCACAAATCCATGTGCGGATGTTAAAAAGAGCAGCATCGGCATGCTTTTCACGTCGTTTGGTAGAAATCCACGCGCGCGTTCTGCCAAAAGCACCATTTGCATGCATATCGTGTGGTTTTGCAGAAAACTGCGTCCGCGTCTACCAAAAGATGCATGCGCATGCTTAAAACGCGTTTTGGCTCAAATCCATGTGCGGATGTTAAAAAGAGCAGCATCGGCATGCTTTTCACGTCGTTTGGTAGAAATCCACGCGTGCGTT